>NW_027424264.1:0-134490 GCF_003597395.2 Chelonoidis abingdonii | reverse complement strand
CGATTTAAAGAGCCCTTTATATCGATATAAAGGGCGTTGTAGTGTGGACGGGTACAGCGTTAAATCGATTTAACGCTCTTTAAATCGATTTAAACGCGTAGTGTAGACCAGGCCCAAGACAGAGGACTATCCAGCCTCCTTTTGAAAGCCTCCAGTGAAGGAACTTACACAACATCCCTAGGCAATCTGTTTCATTGTCATACTGTTCTTACAGTTTATCCCCCAAGATTTAATCTAAATCTGCTATGTTGTAGTTTGAACTGATCGCCCCTCGTCCTGCCCTCGATGGTGCAAGAGAACAACTTTTCTCCATTTTTTTTAATAGCATCCTTTCAAGTATTTGAAGACTACTATCATGTCCCCCTTAATCTCCTCTTTTTCAAACTAAACATATCCAGTTCCTTCAGCCTTTGCTCATATGGCTGCATTCCATTCCTTTGATCATCTTTGTCACTTGTCTTTGGATCCTTTCCAATTTCTCTACATTCTTTCTATACATTGGTGAGCAAAACTGGACACAGTATTTCAGCTAAGGCCTAACTAGCACTGAGTAGGGCACTATTATCATCTGGCATGACTTGCAAGCTATGCATTTGTTAATGCAACTTAACATTGTATTTGCTTTTTTTGCAATAGCATTGCTTTGCTAACTCATGTTGAGGTTGTGATCCACCACAACTCCCAGATCCTTCTCAGCAGTGTTGCTGCCAAGCTAGTTATTCCCCATTCTGTATTTGTGCATTTGATTTTTCTTCCCTAAGTGTAGCACCTTACATTTGTCTTTACTGAATTTCATTTTGTTGTCTATAGCCCAGTTCCCCAATTTATCAAGAATCCTCTGAATTTTAGCTCTATCCTCCAAAGTGTTGGCAACCTTCCCTTCCAGCTCTGTGTCGTCTTCAGATTTGATCAGTATACTCTCTTTTTCTACATCTGGGTCATTAATAGAGATGTTCAACAACACCAGACCCAGAACAGATCTCTGTGGAACTCCACTTGAGACCTTCTGCCAATCTGACATAATTCCATTAATAGTTACACTTTGTTTGTGGTTGTTTAACCATTTATGTATCCACTTAATGGTAGTTCCACCAAGCCTGTATTTTGTAGCTTACTTATGAGACTGTCATGTGGGACTGTGTCAGAAGTTTTGCCGAAGTCCAGGTATATTATGTCCACTGCATTCCCCCTATCCACCAAACCAGTTACTTTGTCAGGAAGGAAGTTAAGCTGGTTTGACATGATTTGTTCTTGGTAAATCCATGCTGGTTGCTACTGATCACCCCTTCATCCTCCAGGTATTTGCAAATTGAATGTTTTATCCATTGATCTGGTAGCTTCCCAGGTATCAAAGTCAGGCTGATTGGTCTATAGTTCCCCAGCTCCTCCTTTTCCCTCTTTTTTTAAAAAGGAGCATTATGTTAGCCCTTCTGTCTTCTAGGACCTCTCCTGTCATCCACGAGTTAGCAAATATTATTGCCAGTGGCACTGAGATTTCTTTCAGCTAATTCTTTCAGTACTTTGGGGTGAATAGCATCAGACCTCACTGATTTGAATTCATTCAAATTAGTCAGAAGAACTCTGACGTGTTCTTTATTTATCCCTATCTTCTTCCCTTTCACTTTATTGTCTGTGGTAACTTGGCTAGTTGTTTTTTGTGAGAAGACTGAATCAAAGTAGGCACTGAGCAGCTGTGCCTTCCTATCATCTTCCATTACCAGCTCACCTTCTCCACTGAGCAGTGAACCCACACTTCCATTGATCTTTCTTTTTTGTCTGACATATTTGAAGAACCCCTTGTTGTTGTCTCTAACATTCCTCGCCAGCTGTAACTCTTTGCCTTGGTTTTCCTGATTTTATCCCTAAACGCTCATGATATTCCCATTATCTTCTTCCTTGGTGACATGCCCTTCCTATTTCCTGCATGTTTTCCTTCTGGTTTTTAGATAGCTAAATAGCTCCTTCTGCAGTCACATTGACCTCCTGTGGCTCTTCTTATCTTCCGTCTGCATTGGAATAGTTTGATATTGAGCCTCTAGTATTACATCTTTTAGGAACTGTCAGCCCCCTTCAACTACTTTTTTGCCTAATTAGTCTTTCCATGGGACCTTGCATACTATTTCTCTGAGTTGGTTGAAATCCACCTTTCTGAAGTCCATTGTTCTTGTTTTGCTGTTCTCATATCCTCCTTTTCATAGGATCTTGAATTCTATCAGATCATGATCACTTCCTCCCAAGTTCCTGACCACGTTCACGTTCGCAACTAATTTATCTGTGTTGGTCAAAACCAGATCCAAAATGGATGACCCCTACTTGTTTCCTCAGTCCCCTACATATGCTAAGAATTCGCAGGACATATTATGTTTTCCTGTAATAGTCTTCCAACAGATATCAGGGAAGTTAATTACTAGCTCATCTGTGGTTAGTTAAAATTGTTACCTACTTGTAGAATGATTCACCCACTTCCTCTTCTTCTTTTGGTAGTCTATAATAAACCCCCATCATAACATTGCTACTGTTCTTTTATAATTATGCTCTTTTATAAATATATACTGTTTAGGGCCATCTAGTGCAGACTTCTGCAGTTGTGCAGTGTCCCTACTTGGGGTATAGGAATCAGTGCTAGCAAATCCTAATGAAGGATTAGGACCTAAAGACTGTATCTGTGTAATGATTATTTTAAAGCACATCTAATATGTAAGAAGTTGCTTTTCTGTTAATGTTTAGTTCAATTACTTTTCTGGCTGTAGTTATTTATGTACTGTAAATATTATAGGTGTGTTTTCAATGCAGCAGGTAATATCTTTCCCTCCTGTGTCGCAAAGTTTAGGAATATGAATTTTGAGATGTAAAATGTATAAGAAACATGCTTATAATTATTAAATTTTCTGATAGAAATAACATGAATATTAATTCTGAATGGTGATGGCTTTTTTCTGGGATCCAATTCTTGATAAAATCATGTCTGTGGAGATTTGTGTATCGAAGTTTCTAAATTATATATACATTCATTAATAAGTTTTAATTTTGTAAAGTTTGGTTGTCTTTGTACAATGTTTGGTGTGATGGTTTCTGCCAATAGTATGTTCACACTATTTTAGATTTTTAACTATACCTCTACCCCAATATAATGCTGTCCTTGGGAGCCAAAAAATCTTACTGTGTTATAGGTGAAACCGCGTGATATCAAACTTGCTTTGATCTGCCAGAGCATGCAGCCCCGCCCCCCTGGAGCGCTGCTTTACCGCGTTATATCCGAATTTGTGTTATATCAGGTCGCGTTATATCGGGGTAGAGGTGTATTTAGTCATTTCAGTGTGTGCTTTTTCTCCTTTTTAACTGGTTCTTGATTTTCCTTTGCTTAAAAGTAAGTTTTATATTCAATTGAAGGGGTGTATCAATCAGTCCATAATAAAAACTTCATTTACCTATCTAATGAATTGTTAGTTGTCACCTATAGCTATTAAATTGTACTATTACATGCATTACACTACTATCAAGAAGTTCCAATCAAGATTATGGCCCCGTTGTGCTAGGTGCTCTACAGACCCATGTTGCAGTCTAAGTGGCTGATCCTGCAAATTAATGTGCATTTAAGTTACTCATATACTTGTGTTTTCGGGATTAGCCCTATATTAAGGCAAGACGTAATAGATGACTGCAGAGGATGGGCAAAGGAGAACAAGAGTAATAATGACTGGAACATGTAGTTATATATATATATCACATATGCAACAATTAGCAGGTCTTCAATCAAAATAAATTAAAAAAATAAACTGGAAATGGCAGTTGACTTTCCATGGGGTTTATGTGCCTAACTTCAATGGCCTCTTCAGAAAATCCCAGCCAGTATCAGTAACTCCTGCTGTCCACCTGCCAAGATTTTATCACTGAGTGGTGTACTGTAAATGTCATGGTAGAAATGGATCTTGAGAGAGGTTTTGAAGGACTGTATAGTCGCTTTTTCGATCTGTTTAGGGAGAATGTTTCATGTGTGAAGGACTGTATAAAAAAAATGAAGGTTTTTGGGAGAAATGGACAACTAGTGCAGGAGTCAGCAACCTTTCAGAAGTGTTGTGCCAAGTCTTCATTTATTCACTCTAATTTAAGGTTTCGTGTGCCAGTAATATATTTTAATATTTTTAGAGGGTCTCTTTCTATAAGTCTATAATATATAACCAAACTGTTGTTGTATGTAAAGTAAATAAGGTTTTAAAAATGTTTAAGAAGCTTCATTTAAAATTAAATTAAAATGCAGAGCCCCCCGGACCGGTGGCCAGGACCCAGGCAGTGTGAGTGCCACTGAAAATCAGCTTGTGTGCCGTCTTCTGCACATGTGCCATAGGTTGCCTACCCCTGAACTAGTGTATATTGAAAATAAGTTCAAAATATCCGCTGTCATTGATGTAATTTGTAAGATCCTACATAATTTGTGTTCAATTTATATTATATTTATGAAAATGTGCTGCTCACTTTTTTTTTTTTTAAAGTTTTGATTTAATGGCTGTTTTTTATGTGCGGAGTATAATCTCTGACTTGATTTTTAACAAAAACAGCTTTTGATATTAGTTAGCTGCTGTGTCCCTTTTTCATATGCAGTGATCTAAGTAGTGCTTGTGTTTGGATACTTTCAGTAAACATAGAAAAAGTTTTCTCACAATTTAAAACAAAATTGAACAATCAGGATGTAACATTGCTTAGTTTAAGCAAACCTTGTAATTGTATATCTTTTAATCCATGTCCTTCACTTCCTGATGAGAGTTTTATTTTCACTAATCACGTTCGTCAGATCCTGTGTGTATGAGTAGTCTTAAAATTAGGTGCATGTCTACAATCAGATTTAAGTGTTTAAAGATTTAAGACCATCATTGACTTTAATGGGGCTCCACAAGAGTCCATCTGCAATATCTGATTACAGGACTGCGTCCTCGGGACATTTAAAATTGTAGGATGAACATTTTCGTCGTCAGCTCTTTGGGCCAGGGTCACAAATCCTATATATAGGCTCTGCATGTTGGATTGTAAACAATTTGGGCCATGGTCATATGTTCTGTGTGTTTCCTGTGAAATACCTATATCATTTATGATGTTATTAAATACAAAGTTAGGTAATTACTGTAAGAGATTTTGAATAACTTCTTTAATAGTAGCAGCTTACAGTAGAAGTTGTTAATTGGGGCTATTGGAAGATCCATGAGAAGCAAAATAACTTTTGCATATCTAAATGATTAATGATTATACCCAATATAAATTGTAATATGGGTGGCATAAATTTTTTACATATTTATATGTGTCGTAATCATGTTGTGATTGCTGTCACAGCTGTAATTGCCATGGGATGTTGTGAAGCGAAAAAGTATATCTGGCTTCAAAAAAGATTTATATAAGTTCATGGAGGATAGGTCCATCAATGGCTATTAGCCCAGGTGGCCAGGGATGCAGCCCCATCTTCTGGGTTTCCCTAAACTTCCAACTGCCATAAGATGGGATTGGATGACAAAGGATGGATCACTCAAAATTGCCTTGTTCTACTCATTCCCTCTGAAGCATCTGGCACTGGCTACTGTGAGAGACGGGATACTGGGCTAGTTGGACCATTGGTCTGAAATGGTATGGCCATTCTTATCTTATAGGGTTGAATTTTCTGAGTTTTTATAAGTTTAATATTGCAACAATGTCTAATGTAAAATTTTGCATTTAATTTTCTCCTTTTAAAATAGAGAAACCAAGTTGATTGTACATCAAAATGAATATAATAAGGACCTCAGTATTTCAATGCAGTATTGAAATGTGCATATATCTGTAACTTACACAGTTAAGTCAACACTTTTTTTTCAAATGTAGATGCCTAATTTTAGACATGTAAAATCTATATTTAGGCATGGTATGAATGTAGGTGCCTAGTTTTCGGCATCGTCTGTGGAAAATAATTTTTAATAAAATTCGTCTATTCTTTCAATGTCCACTAGAAGATTTAAAGAGTTTTTTTATATCTGTATTGTATGTAATCAAGCAAACGCACATTTAAATGTCTAATACAATAACTGACAGATTTTTTTATTTAGAGCTGCAGCTGTATTCATGTTTATATCAGAAACTTTTCACTTTTTAATAGACTTAGTGGAAAGGTAGATGATAGTTCACATGACACTCACTAGGTGCCTACTGTTCTTTCTATATCAGATTTCTTAAGACACATTAAAGTTGCACCTTAATCAAAGTCTAACATGTTTTGAGTTATCAGAGTGCAAAAATAAGCATCAGAACAATTTAAGCATACACAAGCACATTTTAATTTGCAACAAACTGCCATGTTATTGACTGCTTGAGAAATTATGTGGAAAAATTTAAGAATAGTAGTACACGTGAAATGGGTAATTTTGAATCTTCCCATTTAGTACAGTATTAACATCTCTGTGAACATGTATATAGAACAATAGTATTCCTGACTGCAGAGCTCAACAGAAGCACCATCTCATTGCTTTAGACTTCTTCCTAAAATGTGAACTGTTTTGTAACATGTTTAAATTGATATTTGCTTTGAGCAGTTGTAAACTCTTCTTGAAGCAGAAGGCTAGTAATGCTGTAGTTACAGTTGAAAATGAATACTTTATAAGCTGTTGTCTTCAAACACTTTTTTTTAAATTTAAATTGCCATTTAGACTGGAATTTCTTTTACTTATTTTCAGCTCAGAGGAAAAATTCTTCTTTAAATGTTTGTTATAATATTGTGTGAGTTATTAGAATATGAAAACTTAGAGGTGACACATTCCTTTCTGTAGTAGTTAGTGTATGTTACGTGCCTGAGTGCTCTGCAAGGACGAGGCCCACACACACAGTGAGTTATTTGGCTTTAATGAAGGTAAAGTGACACATCCGCAACGGGGACCCTGGGCGTTGCTGTCACTTAGGTGGGGAACCCAGCACCGAAGCTCAGCTCGGCCTGGGTCGGAGTCCAAAGGCGGACCGGGAGCATACAGCTATATATACACAATACAAAAGCAACTCATACATATGCAAAAAGGGACTTCCCACAGGCTATGTCCGCCCTTTGGCCTAAGGCCATACAAACTGGTTTCAACCAGTTAAAAGCAAGTTATAACTGGCATGCTGTGTCCTACAATGACCGGCCACTTAGCAAGCAGGGGCTCTTCACAAGGCCGCCGAGAAAGTGGAGACACCCTAGCTAGGCCGTGACACAGTCTTCCGTAGTCCCCTACAGTGTACTAAGTGTTAGTGGTCATGTCCGTGTTTCACAGTATGTGTAAAGTCGTATGGAAAGCGTAATGTCTAAATTGCCTTGTGTATGATCAGAATGCTGAAAACAATTGCTTTTAAGTTTAAAAAAACACCTGTCAACTCCAGTAAAACTTATGATACAGAGTACAGTGCTTTCATTACTTCATTATTATTAAAAGTTAACATTTAGTATAATTTCATATTATTTTTCTGCTTGGTTGATAATGTAGAAATGTTGCATATAAAGCAGCTTTGGTTTTTTTATCAGCTCCTTTTTTCTGAGGAGCATTCACCCTGAACAGTCTCATAATAACCATTGTCATTGTAATGTAAGCAGGCAAACATTTTTATTAGTGTTGTCTAATGGTTTAATATCTGCCATATAAAATCAGGTCTTGTTTAAAGCTATGTCATATTGGCTTACGTTTAAGCAAAGCATTACACTTTTCTAATGAAGTAGATATTTTTGTACATAGTTCAGGAAACTTGGAATGGAAGATCAGCAATTGTAGCTCCTTCTTTGTATGAATAATTTGATTTTAATGCTCTCGCTTAGCGTATGTAATATTAAGTGAGGATAAGAGCCCGCTTTTTACTAACAGCTGTGAACTGCTCCTTTTATCTCAAGTTGTAGAGGCATTTGCTGTTGGTGCTGGGAGCATAGTTGACATCAGCGTATCTTAGGTCGATTTACCTGGCCGTGAGGATGGCAGCGAATCGACCGCTACCTCTCCCCTGTCGACTCTGCTTCCGCCTCTCACGAGCTGGAGTTTCGGAGTTGACAGGGAGTGCGTTTGGGGATCGATTTATCCCTCTCTAGATGAGACATGATAAATGGATCACCGATAGATCAATCACTACCCGCCAATCCGGCGGGTAGTGAACACCTGCCCTTAGCTTGTGGAGCCCTAGGCAGTTGTCCTGTTTGGCACCCCCTAATGCCAGCCTTTTTAGTAGGTGGGCCACAATTTTTTAAGTTCAAAAGGAGTTGCCAGCACAAAAAGGTTGAGAAACACTGATCTAAACCATCTTGGTGCTGTTTCTGAATTGAAGTAATTAACTCTAACTCTAATTAAAGTAATAAGTTATACTTTTGTCTCTTTAAGGGAGCAACAAATCTTATTTCTCTGAGTGTTCCAGGCAAAGGATGGACACTTCAGAGCAGAAGGTTTTGAAGAAGTTCAGGACTGAGTGTGTGTTGGGAGTCACTCTGCAAGTAGTAACTAAGGCTGGTGGAGACCAGTGTGGAGCTATTGAGGTCAGAGAACTGACCCAAGACTGCATAGTATGCATATGCTCAGGGAACTAAATGCTTGTCTACTGGCTGCTGGTGTCTGGGCTTTGAGCCATCGCAGCAGAGCGTTTAAGGCACCCAGAGTTACAAGGCAGGAGGTGAGATAACTTCTCTCTGGTCTGAATTGCATTCCCAAAATGTTACCAGTAAGTTATAAGAAGGAAAGGGACAGCAAAATGTTTGGTTAGAAGTTTAAACACAATCCTCTAAGCACTGCGCAGTGGTGCTCCATAATTGTTTCCTTCTATTATGTAGTTGTCCTTATCTGCATCGAACAACAGGGGATACAGAAAGAAAATATCATCTCAGATATTACAAGACTGGAACATGTATTCATGAAACAGATGCTCGGGGCCACTGTGTGAAGAATGGACTCCACTGTGCCTTTGCTCATGGGCCTCATGACCTTAGACCACCAGTATATGATATAAGGTATCTTTTTATTTTTAACTTTCAGTCCTCATTATCAGGAGACCATTGTCCTATAACATTCCAGTCTGCAGACATTAAACTTTTCTGTCTCCAAATACAATTAACTTTGCAATCAAATGTATAATTAACTTTCTGACATTATTACTGTAAATGTAAAAACCTATATTAATGCAATGTTAAGATTGCAAATGTAAAAACAATGGGAAATTAAAATTAACATTTTTAGAGCAACAGTAACGAGTCCACGTATGAAGGACTCAGCATGTAATGCACTTGAGTGTACAAGGCTGAATATTTTACCTTTTTGCCTTGATGCTGTGTAGATCTGCTTGTGCTGCTTAAATTCACAAAATGGTCATCTTGATGCTATCTTTCAGCTCCTCATCTTGTGTTCGTGATATTTTGCCTCCTCTGTACATTGTTTATTTGGGATTTTTTATTTTTTTTGTTGTTGTCCCTTTTCCCCTCCCCCAGTAAGTGAGATGTCGGTGGTCTCTGTTGCTGCCTTTTAAAGGTGAGATTAGGTGGCAGCCAAAGGGTGATGCTTTGTGATTCAGGATAACAAGGAGGATGAGTGTCATTTGTGACTGAACCAGCTTTTGAAATACTAGGGGACGAGAGGAAGGCGATGATGCACTGGCTTGGGATAAACAGTAGGATTCTTATAGGAAGTGATGATTGCAAGCCAAGCCTTCTGAGCTCTGTACAGATGGAGCTCTGCTCCTGCAGGATTTAAGAGCCTTTAATGGCAACTATTACCTTCTGCAATCCATCCCTTGTGTTATTCCTTGTTTCCTGCCTAAAGCTTCAGGTTCACTGCTCTGCTGCTGAATTGTTCCCAGAATTATTTCTGTAACATTAAAGCTTATTGAATAATTTCATAGTCCGTTAACATGACCTTTAATTCCCACCTTACCACAGAATTCCTTGCATCTCTGTATGATCACATACTGTTTCAATTATCTATCACATACTGTTTTTTCAATAGGATTCCTGCCTTGTTCAGTGTGCAGGATAGATGGCGCTTCATGAGTGAGACAGCAGTTCAGTATTTTTTTTACCCTCCTTATTCACTATGTGGTGCTATGCCTTATTTTCGGCATATCAAACCTCATAATGAAGGAAGTATATTCCATTTCCTTGTGATGTTTTATATTGTGATCATCCCTGTGGTACCTGAGTGTCTCTCAGACATTAAAGAATTTACTTCACAAAACCTCTCTAGTGTGTGTAGAGAAGCATTATTATTCTAGTTTTATGGATGGAGAACTGAAGCACAGAGATATTTAAGCCAAATTCACAAAAGTGACTCCTAAATGCTTCATTCATTGGATTTCCAACTTGAGATGCCCTATGGTTTGATACTGAGCACCTGCATCTTCCTCCAGCTTTAGCTGGAGTTACGAATGCTCAGCACTTCTGAAACTCAGGCCTAAAGTGTTTCAAATTATGCACCTAGAAAATGGAGAACATACAACTAGTTGGCCACCTTTTGGTTTAAGTGACTCCTAACATCATATAGTAAATCTGTGGCTAAATTGGGGGAGGGATAGCTCAGTGGTTTGAGCATTGGCCTGCTAAACCCAGGGTTATGAGTTCAATTCTTGAGGGGGCCACTTAGGGATCTGGGGCAAAAATCAGTACTTGGTCCTGCTAGTGAAGGCAGGGGGCTGGACTCAACCTTTCAAGGTCCCTTCCAGTTCTAGAAGATTGGTATATCTCCTATTATTATTTATTATTATTACTGTATTAACTACAAGAGCCTCCTTTGTTTTCCTGTAGGCCCCTGCTTTGTTCCTGTCACATCTTCTCTTGTCTTCTGCTGATGAAGTATCGTTCCTGTAGACAATAGTCTCATTAACCAAAGTGCTGTCTCATTCATAGTCTGTCCTGTGCGCTGAATGAGGCAGGAGTCCTGTTGAAAACATAGTATGTGATATGTAATTAAATAAAGACTGTCACAGTTCATTTGCACAAAGAGGCCAAATAATGCAACCTACCTTGCAAAGAACATAACCTAATATATGCTTGCGTTGTGGAGGAGATGAATGACGGCTGGGGTGAGTTGTGGAGGTCAAGAAATGGGAGGAGATAGGATTAATAGATTGAATGGAAGGTGTAGAGGATGAAAGCAAGGAAGCAGTTTGCCTTTGTGACAGAGGAGGAGGTGTGTGAGCAGGTAATGGAGGAAGAGAGAGGTAAGGGAGAGAGGGTAGAGGTCACATCAAGTTCTTGAGATTTATTTTATTGAAGAAGTTCGCAAGATCCTGGCAGGAGGGGAGAGGGTTTTTAGAGAAAGTGAAAAATAGTAAATAGGCAGCTGGTACTGTGAGTGTGGAAATAATTGAGAGTGGAGGAATAATGTTGCTGCTTATTCAGAAAGAAGGGAAAGGTAAATAAAAATGAATTTGTAGTGGAGGAGTCAGCATAGGCATGGGACTTTAACAATAAACTCCCATGAGTTTATAAACAGGAGCAGAGAGAGAGAGAGAGAGTGTGTGTGTGTGTATGTGTGTGTATAAGGGGGGGTGCCAGAGGTAGGGGTTGGCAGGGTGAACCTTGCAGTGTGAGAGGGGAGAAGAGGAATCAAAGGTGGTGGGGAATGCAGGGTGGAGGGAGTTAACAATGATCATATCAGTGGAGGAGAAGGAAAAAGAGGATACGGAGGAGTGGTCTGAGAACAAAAATCCTTAATATTGATGATTGAAAGTTGTATAAGGACCAAGTGTGAGGGGATAGATGGGAAGTTGATGACAGATACTTGGAAAGGGAGAGGAGAAAAGAGTTGCGTGGAGTGTTGTTCAAAAAGAGGAAGGAGTATGTGAATGGGGATGAGTTGGAAGTGGGAGGAATGGGAGAGAAGAAACCTGCCACTCCAGTATGTTACTTTGGGACTGATTCAGACTGGGGAGTATGAGAGAGGGAAAAACCGCTGTAAGAGGAGAGCAGCTATAGAGGCAGTGTCACAGAGCAAGATTCAGGTCTCAGGGAGAGCCAGGATCAGGAAATGATGGCATCGTGGGAGCTGCTGTCTCTTGGAATGGGCATTTTGGATGGTGGAGGGAAATGGGGATAATATGAGGTTTTGAAGAGAAAAAACTATTGGGATAAGTTGATGACTGGGAAGGATGTAGGGGTAGGAGAGTGGGGATGTTGTTAGGAGCTGGGTTGAGGTTGGAGTAGCTGGAGGCAATGAGGGGAATGTGTGTTATATGGATTTGTGGGGATGTATAAGGAGTTGGGAGATGAATGTACGTTGAAAGACTCAGTGGCCAAATTGCTCTTCTGAGGTGGTGAAATTTTCTGCCTCCTCCTCAATGAGGATAGTGGTAGTGTGGGAGTGCCTAGAGGAAACCATCAAGGCCCCATTTTACTAGGCTGTAACATGTAATATGAAAGAGAGTCCCTGCCCTAAAGAGTTGACAATCTTAGCATATGAGAAGTGACAACAGGTGGATACAACGACAAATGGGGTAGAGAGAGACAAGGTAGTGTTGAAATGATCATATTTAGAGCAATAAGCAGTTGCCCAGAATGCTAGCTGTCCAACTGTTGTTGGGTGTTTTGTAGACATCACTTCTGAAAAGATTTTCAGGAGGATAATGTGGTAGCTTTATGGATTTTTATGTGGTGCTTCTCCCTTATATAAGATGTGGAATGGGAGAAAGCACCAGAGGTGCTTGAGGGCAAATTGTACTAATGGGTGTAAAAGCTGGCATAGTAGATAAAATGGAGGTGTGTGTGGCAGGGTGGATACAAATTATATGTATTTCGTAAATAAAAAAAAATCAGATTTTCTATTTTAAATAAAATACAGGGTTATTAAAAAATATTTAAAATTATGTTTGAAATTGTCGATTTATGTTAAGGCCTGACTTTCTTATAATCAATTAAATCACGTAAATAGAAAAATATTAAACAGTACATACATGTTTGCTGCAAAGTTTTAAAGTAAGTCAAACCGCCTAACTGGTGAAAGTCACTGGCTAAGCACCTGGAACTAGCGTTTGTTGAAGTGCTAAATCAGCTTTTGACAGCAGTTACCTCTTCTGCAGGTGCAGCAATAATGTTTTCTTCATTTCAGTTTATTCAACTAGTTCATTCAAAGTTAAGAAACCAATTGGGAGTTGAAAAAGCAGGAAAGCTTGTTTCTCTCTTCTAATCTCTGAATGAAAACTAGGTGTGAGAGGATGAGATCTATTAGTTCTAAAATCTTGAAGGACATAGTAACCAGAAACAATGAGCTCCATTTATTAACTACGTATCATTCTCTTTGTTTAATCAATTAGTTTTAAATACAAAACATACTTTAATACATTTTTGATAATATTTTCCTCTTATATATCCAGCACATGTAGGATAGTTTAATTTATTTTTTTTTAACTGCTGTGATTTTTCATTTTGAATTGAATTTGAATTTCTTTCCAAATAGAGTTTGACACAAATCACAAGTGCAAAATTTAATCATTTAGTAAATAAGAAATGCATCATTCTCCATTTTCTAACATAATGAAAAATACATAAATTAAGAATCTGGAAAAATGTAAATTAAGAACATACGAACAGCCATTCTGGATCAGACCAAAGATCCATTTAGCCCAGTATTCTGTCTTCTGACAGTGACCAATGCCAGGTGCCTCAGAGGGAATGAACAGAACAGGTAATCATCAAGTGATTAAACAATATAATTCCTTAAATGTGTATAGATATAATATATTCTCCTGGTTAGCAAAAAGAAGCATCAAATTTGGTGTAAAGGCTATATTTAGTTGCAAATCAACATGTTTTAAATGTCCCCAACCAGTGAGAATCAGCCTTTCTTTAAGAAAATAACTAAGAAGTACCAACAAAATTTAAACAGATCCGTCCTAGTGAGTGGATGGTAATATATTAGAGTTGATAGGCAGGGCATATCTAAGGTGTAAAGAGCCTTTAAAGGTAAAGACAAGAAACTTAGTTTTGGGATGGAGGACAGGGAGCTAGTGGATGGATGCAAAGAGAAGGATGATGTAATCAGTGCATTAAGAAAATATGATGATCTTGTAGCAGCAGTGTGTTTAATACACCTGCCGGGGACAAGATTGAGTTCATCAAGGCCAGAAACAGGAAGCTGAAATGGTTAAGCTAGAGATGAGTTTTGTCTGTGTGGACTGAGAGGAAAGATCTGATTTTTATAGAGGTTGAGTAGGAAGAAACAGCAAGAATTAGAAATGGAGGTGTAGGTCTGAAGAGAGGATAGAATCAAAGATAACACGTAGATCATAGTGGTAGCTGTGTTAGTCTGTATCAGCAAAAACAACGAGGAATCCTTGTGGCACCTTAGAGACTAACAAATTTATTTGGGGATAAGCTTTTGTGGGCTAAAACCCACTTCATCAGATGCATGGAGTGAAAAATACAGTAAGCAGTATATATATTACAGCACATGAAAAGATCGGAGTTGCCTTACCAAGTGGGGGGCCAGTGCTAACGAGGCCAATTCAGTTAAGGTGGAAGTGGCCTATTCTCAACAATTGACAAGAAGGTGTGAGTATCAGCAGAGGGAAAATTACTTTTTGTAGTGACCCATCCACTGCCAGTCTTTATTCAGGCCTAATTTGATGGTGTCCAGTTTGCAAATTAATTCCAGTTCTGCAGTTTTTCATTGAAGTCTGTTTTTGAATTTTAGTTGTTGAAGAATTGCCACTTTTAAGTCTGTTATTGAGTGTCAAGGGAGATTGAAGTGCTCTCTGACTGGTTTTTGAATGTTACAATTCTTGATCTCTGATTTATGTCCATTTATTCTTTTGTGTAGAGCTGTCTGGTTTGACCAATGTACGTGGCAGAGGGGCATTGTTGGCACATGATGGCATATATCACATTGGTAGACGTGCTGATGTGGTTAGGTTCTATGATGGTGTCCCTTGAATAGATATGCGGACAGAGTTGGTAACGAGGTTTGTTGCAGGGATTGGTTCCTGGGTTAGTGTTTTTGTTGTGTGGTTGCTTCAGGTTGGGGGCTGTCTGTAAGTGAGGACTGGCCTGTCTCCCAAGATCTGTGAGAGTGAGGGATTGTCCTTCGGGATAGGTTGTAGATCCTTGATGATGCACTGGAGAGGTTTTAATTGGGGGCTGTCAATGATGGCTAGTGGCGATCTGTTACTTTCTTTGTTGAGCCTGTTCTTTAGTAGGTGACTTCTGGGTACTCTTCTGGCTCTGTCAATCTGTTTCTTCGCTTCACCAAGTGGATATTGTAGTTTTAAGAATGCTTGATAGAGATCCTGTCGGTGTTTGTCTCTGTCTGAGGGACTGGAGCAAATGCAGTTGTATCTTAGAGCTTGGCTGTAGACAGTGGCTCATGTAATGCGGTCTGGATGAAAACCACTTCCACCTTAATTGAATTGAGCTCATTAGCACTGACTCCCCTCCCCACACACTTGGTAAGACAACTCCCATTCTTTCATATGCTGTAATATATATACTGCTTACTGTATTACTTTTCACTCCATGCATCTGATGAAGTAGGTTTTAGCCCACGAAAGCTTATGCCCAAATAAATTAGTTAGTCTCTAAGGTGCCACAAGGACTCCTCATTGTTTTTACCTAGATTGTAGACCTGAGTCACTGAAAAATGATGACTGAGATATAGAAGGGTGCAGCAACACCAAGGTCCAGACTTTTTTTTAAAGATGTTTAGGCGTTGCTGCTCTACATTTCACTTTCAGAAGGGAATTAGGCACTTACAAAGCAAAATTCTATTGTCAGTTAATGGGATTTAGGCCCCTGAGTGCCTAAATTACTTTTGAAAGTGAAGTGTAGGCTCATAAATTAGGCATTGCAATGCTGAGCGCAGCAATGCCTTGCTACCTGTAAAAATCTAGGCCCAAGTGCTTTCAGTTTTGCTCCAGAGCAGGGCTGAGTTCTGGCTTCATGACATGTGGCTTTCTACTGAACTGGAGTAAATATGAACTTAGTGTCCTCTATTACCCGGGGTTTCCCAAATGTGGTCAGAAAATCATACAGTACATGTCCCAAATGTTGCCAGGAATTTGGGTCTCAGTTTTGTTTTTCTGAACTCAAGGATCTGGCAGCAAAGCCACTTATGCCACTTCCAGATTTTCTGTCTCAATATCAGGGTCATGTACTTTACTCAGGTCCAAAGTCTGTACGCTTCTTGGCATAGATCATCTGATTGTGGAGACGAACCTTTCTCAGGAGGGCCTGGGAGATGATTTTGCAGAGATGGAAAATGTTGTCTAGAATATCCTCTGCAGCCAGAGAGAGAGGATTTTTTTCCATGGGAAGCACACAGAAACATGATTCCTGTCTCATTGCCAGTCCCAGACCTCTGAGGACACATAGTGAGAGTCCAGACTTCTTGAGACACAAGTTCCCTTAAAATTAATTTTTCAGTGATGGCAGCATATCATGCTCCATATCATGTTCCAATGTGGGGGCGTACCAGGGGTTTATATAAAGGCAATATGATATTTTCTGTCTTACTATCTATCCTTTTCTGAATGATTCCCAACCTTAAGTTAGGTTTTTTGACTGCTGCTGCACATTAAGTGAATGCTTTCGGAGAACTATCCAGAATGACTCCAAGATCTCTTGAGTGGTAACAGCTAATTTAGACCCCATAATTTTATATGTATAGTTGGGATTATGTTTTCCAATGTGCATTATTTTGCATTTATCAACATTGAATTTTGTTTGAATTTACCATTTTGTTGCCCAGGCCACGTCTACACTACGGGATAATATCGAATTAGCTAAAATCGGTTTTATAAAACTGATATTATAAATTCGATTTCACGCGGCCACACTGGGCACAGTAATTCGGCGTTGTGCGTCCATGGTCCGAGGCTAACGTCGATTTCTGAAGCGTTGCATTGTGGGTAGCTCTTCCATAGCTATCCCATAGTTCCCGCAGTCTTCCCCGCCCCTTGGAATTCTGGGTTGAATCATTATTGTCGCAGGTGGTTCTGGGTAAATGTCGTCAGTCATTCCTTCCTCTGGGAAAACATCAGCTGACAATCCTTTCGCGCCGTTTTTTCTTTTTTCCTGGATTGCCCTGGCAGACGCCATAGCACGGCAACCATGGAGCCCGTTCAGCTTTTTTTTTTTTTTTCCGGCACCGTATGTGTACTGGATGCCGCGGACAGAGAGGCGATACTCCAGCGCTACACCAGCAGCATTCACTTGCTTTTGCAATGATAGCAGAGATGGTTACCGGTCGTTCTGTACCGTCTACTGCCGGAGAAACTGGCAATGAGATGACGGTTATCTCTCCTCCCTCTGTACTGTCCGCTGCTATCATGAGTGCCCCTGGCTGAAATCGGCCGGGGGCGCAACGCAAAAGCAAAATTGGGATTGACTCCCTTGGGACTGAGTCAATCCCTCCCTTATGGTTTCTAAAAAATAGAGTCAGTCCTGCCTAGAATAAGGGGCAAGTGTATTAGAGGACCAGTGTATCAGAGCACAGCTGCTCCGTGTCAGTATTCACAGGGGGTGCCCTGCAACAACCCACCCGTTGCTTCCCTCTCCCCCAACCTTCCTGGGATACCGTGGCAGTGTCCTGCCCATTTGTGTCATGAAGTAATAAAGAATGCAGGAATAAGAAACACTGAGTGATTAGTGACATAAAATGAGGGGGAGGCAGCCTCCCGGCGCGATGATAGTCCAGGCAGGACATTAAGCGGTGTGGGGGAGAGGAGCCCAGCATGCTGCTGCTATGACAGTCCAGGCAGTACAGAACTTTTCTTTACACAGGAAAGGGAGGGGTGAAGCCCCCAGTTGCTATGATGAAGCTGGTTATTAGCCGTTCTGTCCTATCTACTGGGAATAGTAACCAGCAATGTTGGCCCTCGATGTCAACATGTTAGATATTCATGAGGACGGTTACTAGTCCTATTGCACCGTCTACCACCGGGAGGGGGAGAGGGAGAGAGCGGATACTGCTCTTCACTGCTGCAGCATCGCGTCTACCAGCAGCATTCAGTACACATAGGGTGACATTGAAAGTAAGTCAAGAAATGATTTCTTTCCCTTTTCTTTCACGTGGTGGGTGGGGGGGGGAAGAAACTGAGGAGCTGTTCCCTGAACCACGCCAGACACTGTGTTTGAACCTACAGACATTGGGAGCTCAGCCAAGAATGCAAATACTTTTCAGAGACTGCTGTGGACTGTGGGATAGCTGGAGTCCTCAGTACCCTCCATCCATTGAGCGTCCATTTGAGTCTCTGGCTTTCCCGTTACGCTTGTCACGCAGCGCTGTGTATCCTGGAGATTTTTTTTTCAAACGCTTTGGCATTTCGTGTTCTGTAACGGAGCTCTGATACAACAGATTTGTCTCCCCATACAGCGATCAGATCTAGTATCTCCCGTACGGTCCATGCTGGAGCTCTTTTTGGATTTGAGACTGCATCGCCACCCGTGCTGATCAGAGCTCCACGCTGGGCAAACAGGAAATGTAATTCAAAAGTTCGCGGGGCTTTTCCTGTTTACCTGCCCGCTGCATCCGAGTTCAGATTGCTGTCCAGAGCGGTCAGTGGTGCACTGTGGGATACCACCCGGAGGCCAATAACGTCGATTTCCGTCCACACTCCACGCTAACCGTAATCCGAACTGTTAATTTCGAATTTAGCGCTACTTCTCTCGTTGGGGTGGAGTACAGAAATCGATTTAAAGAGCCCTTTATATCGATATAAAGGGCGTTGTAGTGTGGACGGGTACAGCATTAAATCGATTTAACGCTCTTTAAATCGATTTAAACGTGTAGTGTAGACCAGGCCCCAGTCACCCAGTTTTGAGAGATCCCTTTGTAACTCTTTGCAGTCTGCTTTGCACTTAATTATCTTGAGTAGTTTTTGTATGGTCTGTACGTTTTGCCACCTCACTGTTTACTCCTTTTTCCAGGTAATTTATGAACATGTTGAGTGGTACTGATCCCAGTACAGACCCATGGGAGACACCACTATTTATTTACCACTCTCCCTTATGAAAACTGACCATTTATCTCTACCCTTTGTTTCCTATCTTTTAACCTCTGTGTTTGTATGCCCTATAGTCAAGAATGTTTCTAAGTGGTCTTAGCTAATATTTTTGCAGCTGTGCATGAACTGGTATATTTGTAGGATCTTAACTTCATCCTAACAAAGTTCTCATGGTCTCCAAATGAGACTCTGGGAGAGAATTACTTCTGTGGCTTGTCTAGTGCTGATGGGCCTTGTGATGATAACATTAGCCAAAAAAGTCAGCAAGTTCCAGGCTTTAATTGTTGTATCTGAAGAAGTGGGGTTTTTTTACCCACAAAATTTTATGCCCAAATAAATCTGTTAGTCATTAAGGTACCACCGGACTCCCTGTTTTTGTGGATGCAGACTAACACGGCTGCCCCTGTGTTATTTGTTATACAGCCTTTGATTATTTTTATTATTTGTTACAAGAGCACCTAGAGTCTCTGATCGAGATTGAGGCATTATTGTACTACGAACAAGTAATGAGAAAGTTCAAACCCTGAAGATTTACCAGTATAAACAGAGGAGAGACAAAGGGAAGAAGATGAGGAGGACATCTTCATCCCAAATTAATTGTTAAAATGGCCTTTGATTTTCATCTGAATCACATCCTCAGTTTACTTCTCTTCTTCCCCAAACTCTTTTAGTATAAAGGGAGGTCAATTTAAATATAATAGATGCTATGAAGGACCTTGACTATGGCCTTAAAAGAACAAAATTATTCCATAAATATACTAGATTATATGTAGTTTATGGTGATAGTTAGGATCCAAACTGTTTCCACAACACTTTTCAAAGCAGATCAAACCTCTATAGAAACATGCCATGAGATCCAGTCCCTGAAGATGTCAGAGTGCATTTATTAGATCCAAGATGGCCTTGCAGACATTGCTTTGGAATGTGCCAGTTGTAGAAATATATAGAGCTGCCAGTTCCTACCTTTATGCAGCATTATCTCTTGACCTTGTCTCAATATCTGGTGTTCAGTTTACAGACTATACAGTGAGTCATTTCCACCTCTCTAGAGGTTTGTTATTGCTCTCAACCAAGATGAATGTCCCAAACTTGCTAATACAGTGTTCTTGGATGAATTAGCAGGTGTGCTGTAAGCAAAACATGAGAAGTAATTCTTCTACTCTATTCAGCATTAATAAGGCCTCATCTGGAGTACTGTGTCCAGTTCTGGGCAGCACATCAGAAAAGATATGGACAAATTGGAGAAGGTCCAGAGGAGAGCAACAAAAACAATTAAAGGTCTAGAAAATGTGATGTATGTGGCAAGATTTTTGAAAATTGGGTTTATTTAGTCTGGAGAAGAGAAGACTTATGAATAACGTATGTCTTCAAGTACATAAAAGGTTGTTACAAAGAGAACAGTGATTAAATTGTTCTCCTTAGCCACTAAAGACAAGAAATAATGGGCTTAAATTGTAGCAAGGGAGATTTGGGTTAGACATTATGAAAAACTTCCTAAAGGTAGTTAAGCACTGGAACAAATTACCTAGGCAGGTTGCGGAATCTCCATCATTGGAGGTTTTTAAGAACAGATTAGACAAAACACCTGTCTGGGCTGGCCTAGATAAACTTAGCCCTGCCTCAGTGCAGGGGACTGCGCTAGATGACCTACTGAGGTCCCTTCCAGTCCTACATTTCTGTGATTTCTATGATGTATAACAATGATACTTGAAGGAGAAAATAGCTAGTTACTTGTAGCTGGACTCTCTTAAGATTCACATGGGGAGAATTGAGAATATGTGGGATGACATTTCCTCCTGATGTGACCCTCCCTGGGATATTCCATTGTTCTAGAAGAAATTTGTGCTGTGCCTTTATGGTACAAGTTTCTACAGTGGTCTGGGCTTGATGGAATGTGACTGCAGCTTCCATGAGAGTGGAGATGCTTACTGATAATATAAGTAAGCTCCACTTATAGGTGAGTAACTTTTCTTCCTTCCTTGTTGTTGTGTATACCCTTCATATCCAGTATGTGAAAACTGTTGTTATGTGACTGAATGCCTATTTAAAAGGGCATTTAACATCTGTATTTACATTTTATGTGCTGCTCCTTCTGGCTTAGTAAGTTTTACTGCTCCCCCAGGAATTCCTTCCAAATATACTGTAGAGAATGATAAACATAATTCTTTTTGGTGAGGTGCCCAGAAATAAAAATTGTAAATCTGTAAGCACATTAGAACAGGGCTTTTTTTGTACTTGTACACTGGGGACCCTGACCCATGATTGGGCGCCCCATTCGCTACCAGAGTACAAATAGTAATAGGTGGGGTGTCATAGAAATGGTAGAGAAAGGAATTACATTTTTTCCTGTCCAAGATATGATGTGTCGATATAAGGGCCACAAAGCATGTTAGCTTTTAACTGCAATATCCCATCAGAAAGTTGTATCAGCCTTGCCATTCATTATCACTGTAGCTTTCCAAATTTCTGCCATTGAAAATCTTTGTTTTGCCACATTGTATTAGCTTATTTTTGTCTTAAATGATCTCTTATTTATGCTGTATTTGTATTTCTGCCATATTTTTAATTTATTTAGTGTGTTGTTGACAGTCCTCTTTATCAGATTAAGATGTTAGATGCAGCTGTACCTCACACCAGTTATTATGGCTTTCTGCCTTGTGCCTATCCCTTTGTTAACATATATAATTATCCTTTGTTGTGATGCTTTCACCAGCATCAGTCCAAGTAACAATGCCAAGGCAAGACAATTTGAGTTTTTCAAATAAGGCTTTGTGAGGCTTGGCATGGAATCTGGACTCATGAAGTCCATGGCAAAACTCCTACTAACTTCAATAAAGCCAGGATTTCATCCACAGTTGGGAAGTTTAATGAAGATACACAGTATGGTAAAATTGTCTTCTGTTCTCCATTTCAGGGAACTTCAGGCACAGGAAGCCTTACATAATGGGCAGCTAGGAGGTGGAGAAAACATCCCTGACCTACAGCCAGGAATTTTAGCTAGCCAAGCAATGATTGAAAAAATTCTTAATGAGGATCCTAGATGGCTGGGTAATGTTCTATATTTTGTCTTCTCATCAGTGTTTCTATATCTGTCTAGACCTATTTGGACTTTTATTGGAGAAGTTTCAAAAGTTAGTTTGAATCAAGGAGTGAGTGAGTGTGTGTGTGTGTGTGTGTGTGTATACACAATAATATGGATGTTTGATCATGCAGTCAAGCCCATTTATATTCAAATTGCTTATTGGAAATTCCTGTCTATTGCAAGTATTTCTTTTGTACCAAACCTTTTTTCATTCACTCGGTACAACTGTGGCTATTCTGAGGCAATTGATGCTGACTTTAAATCAGGAAAACATGTAAGACAACTATCTTGTGCCAAATGATACTGATGTCACCTGAATCTCTTTTTGATTTTTGTTTTTAGTCAACTTTTAAAGGACACATCTTTTGCTTAACTTGATTAACAAGAACCAGAAAACAAACAAATGTTACCTGTTTTAGGCTTTGAGTGAGTTCTTTAAAATCTAATATTACTGTAAATTTAGTAATTTGACAGGTCACTTAAAATAAGCCCAATTGCCCTAGTTTTCTTTAAGCTTTTAGTCCGGTTGTGATTTTCGGTACTGGTGTCATTTATTACATAGCCTTGAATTTTTAAAATCAGCAGAACATTAGTGGTTGTACCCAAATGCTACTTTGCAACCGATAGAACACAAACTGCTGCAATACCTCAAGTCTTCAAGAGTAAAGTTTTTTGTTTCTTTGTTTTAGGTAGATATGTAATATTTACAGTATGAAAGGGGAAGACATTTATACAGGAAAGACAGATGAGGGGAGTAGTGAGTATCTAAAGCAGGGGTCGGCAACTTTTCAGAAGTGGTGTGCTGAGTCTCCATGTATTCACTCTAATTTAAGGTTTCACGTGTCAGTAATACATGTTAACATTTTTGGAAGGTCTCTTTCTATAAGTCAATAATATATAACTAAACTATTGTTGTATGTAAAGTAAATAAGGTTTTTAAAATGTTTAAGAAGCTTCATTTAAAATTAAATTAAAATGCAGAGCCCCCCCTGGACTGGTTGCCAGGACCCAGGCAGTGTGAATGCCATTGAAAATCAGCTTGCATGCCGCCTTTGGCACGTGTGCTATAGGTTGCCTACCTCTGTTCTAAAGAATTCTATAAAATTGGGCAAGAAAAAGATGCTGAGTGGAGAGGACCACACAGTTGAATCTATAAGGAATAGGAATCCCAAGCTATAAGAAAGTAACTATATTAGTAGAGCTTTACTATAAGCCTCTTTATCAAGAAAAGGAAATTGAGCACACTATGTTCAGTGAGATCACAGGCAGCAAAATCTAACAAAATAAGTGGAGAGAGAAGGAGGTCCAGGGATTAGGGTGCTATCATGGGATTTTCTAGACCTGGATTTAGTTCACTGCTCCACCCACAAACTCCCAGAGATTCCTTTGGCAAGTCACTTAGTCTCTCTGTATGTCAGTTCCTGATTTGAAGATAAATGAAGATAACGGTACTCCCCTTAGGGGTGTTGTGGTGATAAATACATTGACTGTGAAGTGCTCAGATATTGTAGCATTGGGGCCAAATAACTAGTTAGAATAGAGTAGACTTGAACTACCTGCATATAAATAGATGAAATGGTAAAACGGGACAAAGCTGAGAGAAAAAATTTCTCTGTACTCTGATTGTTTTTAGAACAGATTGTTTCAGAGCACACGAGGAGTGGCTGTTTTCAAATAAGTAACACTCAGGAGTTGATTCAAAAAAATAACAGTAGCTAAGCTACTAAAGTAATGCTAACCACAACATAATTTCCAAGATTTTTGTTGGGAGAAATGTACCAGAAAGTGACGTTAAACTTTGGAAAGGGAGATCTCAATACGATGAAGTGGTTAGTCAAAAAGACCCTAAAGTCAAACGTAAAGCAAAGTGGCATGGTTGCTACTTAAAACAAAATAATAATAGTCTCAGAAGGCATGCCCGTTGGACAAAAGGGGAGCCAGGAAGACAAGGTGTAAACCACTGTAGCAGAGTGGCAAGGTTCGAGAAGCCAAACATAATACTTCAAAATTTGAAAACCTAATCCTAGTGAAATCAATAAGCAGGAATATAAATTACAACAAGCGATACATAAGAGGAAATTAGAAGGGCTAAAATGGATTTTGAAGAACAAATAGGTAAGTGCGTAGAACAAACAAGGGGTTATTTTAAGTATATCAGAAGCAGGAACCTGCAAAATAATTAGTCTCCTGGATCACCAGGAGCTAAAGGGAGCAATTAAGGAAGATACGGATGTTGCTTAGAGGCTAAATGACTTCCTTGGATCAGTCTTCACTTCAGAGAATTGTGGGGCCTGTACATTTATATGATTAACAAGAATATCCAAAGTTGTTGTTAATTGTTGCTAGCACAGTGTTTCAAAGATATATTAAACCTCATGCTCCAGGGTTTAAACTAAACTAATCTCTAACTCTTAGAGTTTTGATGAAACCTAATGGGGGAAGATTACCCCACACCTTGTCTGCTGCAGGGGTTCCTTCACCTTCCTGTGAAGCATCCAGTGCCGGCCACTATTAGAGAGAGAATACTGGACTAGATTAACAGATTTTAAGGCCAGAAGGTACCATTGATTATCTAGCCTGATCTCTGAATAATACAGGCCAAAGAACTTCACCTAGTAATTTCTGCATTAAGCCTGTAATATCTAGCTGAACTGTAGATATCTTTTAGAAAGATATCTAGTCTTGATTTTAAAGTCTTCACATGATGGAGAATCTGCCACATCCTTTGGTAAATTGTTGCAATGCTTAATTACGCTCACTGTTAAAAAATTTGAGCATTATTTCTAGTTTGAATTTGGTTAGCTTCAGCTTCCATTAGCTGGATCATGTTTTTCCTTTTTACAGTATATTAAAGAGCTGTCTACTGTCAAAAATGTATATTTGTAAATACTAGTTATGAAGTGCAGAAAATAGATTGTGTCTTTCATCTTTCACTGTAAAGCAGAATTTTTCAGATCTTGAATTGTTCTCGTAACTCTTTTCTGAGCCCTTCCCCATTGTTCCACATGCTTTTTTAAGTGAGGACACCAGAAGTGAATACAGTATTCCAGTAATTGTCTCACCATGGTAACAAAGAGGTTAAGCATGATTGATTAATATTCCTAATTTGATATTCCCCCTGATTATACATTGAAGGATGATGTTTAACCTCTTAGTTACAGTATCACACTGAGAGCTCATGTTTAAGGCTACGATTTAGTCACGGGTATTTTTAGTAAAAGTCACGGACAGGTCATGGGCAATAACCAAAAAATCATGGCTAGTGACTTGTCTGTGACTTTTACTAAAAATACGCGTAACTAAATTTTAGGTGCTGGGGGCGGGGAGGGGTGCTCCAGCGGACACTGCTGCTCCTCCGGGCAGAGGGCAGCCCGGGGCGCCACTGCTGCTTCTGGGCTGCTGCTCTGGGGCAGCCCCTGGGCCCAGTTGCCCCAGGGCCGCCCCAGCTACTCGGGTGGCCCTGGGGTCAGCTGCTGCAGCTGTGGAAATTACAGAGGTCCCGGAAAGTCACAGAATCCATAATTTCTGTGACCTCTGTGAAAGACTCACAGCATTACTTATTTTCAGTTTGGATATCTACTATGGCCTCTAAGTCTATTTCAGCATTACTGCATTCCAGGATACAGTACTGTTTCTTGTCTGACCTAAATTTTTTATTCTTAGATGTATGACCTTGCATTCGGCTGTATTTAATGCATGTTTTTTCAAAGGAGTCTGCATTACTACATGATCCATATAATTCCGTATAACTGACTAGTCCCTACCATCATTTACCATTTCACCAATTGTTGGAATTACTGTTATAGAATTAGTATAAAATATATCACTATGACATTAGCTCAACCATGAATTCCTTTATTAAATGTAAAAGCCAAATGGTATTTATACAGTTGTTTAAGCAATAAACAATTCCTGCATCCACACAATAACAGACATTCATAAGCATTTGCTTACAGTACTTAGGAAAGGAGAGAACTCTTTCATACTGTATGCTGCATCATCATCAGATGAGATCTGATAAATACTCCTCTCAAGCCTGGTTCTTTTATACAGTGCAACAAATAATTGATGTCATCATCTTATCTGAAAACCAGGTTTTGACCCCTTTGGGGCTGGGTAAAATCATGACTCGTGTGGAAAAAGTAAATAAGGAAGTGTTATTTACTCCTTTTTATAACACAAGAACTAGGGGTCACCAAATGAAATTAATAGGCAGCAGGTTTAAAACAAACAAAAGAAAGTATTTCTTCAGACCATGCACAGTCATCCTGGGGAACTCTTTGCCAGAGAATGTTGTGAAGGCCAATACTCTGACAGGGTTCAAGAAAGAACTAGATAAATTAATGGAAGATAGGTCCATCAGTGGCTGTTACACCATTCCTGCCCATCCTGGCTATCTAGCCTCTCTTTGCCAGAAGCTGGGAATGGGCAACAGGGGATGGATCACTTGATGATTACCTGTTCTGTTCATTCCCTCTTTGGCACCTGTCATTGGCCACTGTCAGAAGACAGGATATTGGGCTAGATGGATCTTTGGTCTGACCCAAGATGGCCATTCTTATGTTCTTATTATCCTTTTCCTGGCCTTGGGTAAAACCAGATACGGTAGTTGGATCTCTTTCTTTCAGATTATTTTAAATGTATGGATCTTAAAGCTAATTGTACCTGGCATTTTATCTTGTTACACATGTCCATATTCTAAGATAACATGGGTGTGTTAAAGGTAGCTATCAGTTTATCACAACACACTGCTTTTTTGTTTGGTAGAACCGATTTGTTACCATGTCCTATAACTTTAGAGGCCTTGTTCCTAATAACCTTCTTTTATCTCATTAGCCACTTTCCAAACTCAGCATCCTCTCAACACTTGTTTTGCTAGATGCTACATTCCTTCTAACTTTTGAGCCTATTATTTTCAAGTTCTTATTACATTTGTTAACCACCTATGTTTTGCAGAAGCTGCAAAACACATGGCTAAACTAACTTTACCCCTTCTATTCTAAAACCATCCTATACCAATTTTTGTGTCATCTTCAAATTTTACCAGTAATATTTTATATTTTGTTCCTAATCATTAGTAAAGATACTGAATAGCGTTGGTCCAAAACCAGTTTTCTGTGTAATTCCACTAGATACATCCCCATTGATAATTCCCCATTTACAATTACATTTTGAAATCCATCAGTTAACCCAGTTTTTACTCCCATTTAATAAGGGTTACATTGATATTGGTATAGGGCTGATTTTTTTTATCAGAATGACATGCTGGGCTATGTCAAATGTCTTATGGAAGTCTAAGTATATTATGTCCTTTATATTAAGTGTAATATTCATCAGAGATGTGTTCTCATCAGAAAGTGATGTGAAACTTGTTTGAGAAGACCTATTTTTCATAAAACAGAGGTGATAGATGTTAATTATGATGCTATCATTTAATTCTTCACTGATTGCTTCCCAATTCAGTCTTTCCATAAATTTGCCCAGGATTGATAACAGACAAAGTGGTCTGTAGTTATCTGGTCCTTTTGTTTATCCTTTTAAAATATTGGCAAAACATATAGTGGTGTTTTTCATCCAAATGCTCTGTTAATTCTCCATAGTTTCAAGAGGTATTAAAAACAATTAAAGGTTTAGAGAGTGCTTGGCCCTAGATGGACAGAGTGTGAGAGACAGTCAGGTAAAGGGCAGATGGGAGTCTGGAAATTAGAGGTGGTCTCCAGGGAAAGCAGCAGCGAGCAGAAAGCTGTCTGTAGAGTCTTCCTGGAGAAGACTAGGACTTTATGATCCATTGTGGTAATTCCTATGCTTCTGTGTTCCAAAGAGGATGCATCTACTGCAAAGTGGATTCTCAGCTTTGTTTTTCAGATAGCTTCTTGGAGAAGAATCTTGGTGGTGAGGAAGGGAGGAAGTTGTGACAAATAGGGTTTGATACTAAGTTTGCTTGGCAGTATAACTAAGAAGTCATAATTTTCCTTTTTTAAATTAAAGATGATAATATTCAGTACAAGTAAGATAATGCAGGAGAATCTCCACAGTAACCATCACTTTGACCTTTTAGTAAATATGAAGCATTTGCCTTAGCAGTATTTTAAAATAACTCAGAATTCTGCATGTACGTAAGTTGCTGTGGGAGCTATAACTTTGAATACCCTGACTCTTAATAAATTTAAAATCTCAAATGTAATGTTACATGTCAAAGTTATTTTGGATTGAACTTCCTTGTTTTTTTAATGGTAGAAGTGAGTAATGACCTCCTCCCGCCCTCATCCTGGTCCAGTTCTGGTCCTTTCTAAATTTGAGTCAGGTAGCTTCCTTCTCCATGCTACATGGGTGTTTACAGTCTAAATCTAATAGATGTTGGGAAGTCATTAGTCTAACAAATGTAGTAAAAATCTTCACATTGTTGTAAAACAAAAGCCAATGGACATGTCCAAAAATTCATCCAGATCTAAATGGACTATAACCAGATGACCAAAAGGCACATCTGTGTCCTAGAAATTAGGTTTTAGTGTACAGGAATAAAGTAGTGTCCCTTTATATAGTTTTTGTCCTTTATGGTGCTCACTATGTTCTGTGTTTTAGAAGCTGCCAGAAACCAGTCAGAGCAACATGTATGTATGTAGATAGGTTGGCATGTTTATGTGTATTTAGTAAACATGGTTATTTGGGGCCCACCTCTGTCTGGGTGGTTTATTCACATTGTTTTTGTTGTATGAAGAGCAAAAAAGACAAAAACATGTCTACCAGATTTTATATTTCTGCCACCATCCACTGAGAACAGTAGAGCTATTGCAACTGTTTTTTGTAATGGCAAAAATGTACTGTTCCCCCACTCTTTGAAACTGAAAATAACTGAACCATTTTTTTCTTTCATTTTTAAAAATAATCACTCTTGGGTGGAAAATTACTCTGGAAAAATACTTTTTATATTAAGGATGTGATTGAATTGTATTGATGTAGCTTAGCATTTGTGGGCCTAATGGAAGAAGTGGGATTTTGAAAGGGATATGAATGATAGCAGCGAAGTTGCCAGATGCATTGGAATGGAGAGGCCATGAAAATGTATTTTCAAATGTTTACTATTGAAGAGCTTATTTTTATTTTGCTTTTAACATTTCTGAGACTGTATGAAGAATACTGGGAAAAAATAAAAAATACTTACATCGAGAGCTTCTGGACATTTTGTGTTGTGTTAGGATTCTGCTAGTATTTTATTTGTGCTTATTGTGATGGTAAAATTTGTATTCAATATAAAAATGATAAAGCTTTAGTCAGACTGCCTAATAACAATAAAATCCAGGTCTCATCCTAATTGTTTGGGAATGGTGAGGTGTAAGGCTGTAATTTAGTCAGAGAGGTCACAGCAGTCACGGATTCTGTGACTTTACCAGACCTCCATGATGTCTTCTGCTTCAGCTGTTAGCCTCTGCTGCAGGGTCCTGGTTCCAGCCCAGGCCTCAACTGCTATGTGCCCCCCTCATGACTTCCCAGGGCTGTGGCATGGGCTGCAGCCAGGGCCGCACACTCCTGTCCTGAAGCTGCAGGCAGCTGTGGGGGGAGGGTCTAGAGGGGGAAGGCTGCGCCCCCTGCTGTGGCGGCTGGAGCCAGGACTGTGCCTCCCTCCATGGTGGGAATGTTGGCCTGTCGGGAGCCCCCCTCACCCCACATGAGACTCTATTCCTCCCTTGTCCTTAGCCCCACCTCCGGTTATTTTTAGTAAAGTCAGGGACGGGTCACAGACTCCATGAATTTTTGTTTATTGTGCAAGACCTGTCTGTGACTTTTACTAAAAATAACCGTGATAAAATCTTAGCGTTAGTGATGTGTGATTTTTATATAAAAGAAAAGTGAAACTTTATTGCTTTCAAGGATTTTATTGGTACCTGGATTCATTACTGGTATTGTAAATGAAAGGTAAAGTGTTAACATATATTTTAAATTTGTTAATCTGTTTACAGATACTAATTTTGTATTAGCTGGCTACAAGACAGAACAATGCATCAAACCCCCCAGAATCTGCCGCCAGGGTTATGCATGTCCCCATTATCACAACAGCCGAGATAGAAGACGGAATCCCAGAAAATTCAAATACAGGTGCATAAATAAATACTAAGAACATGCTTTCCTAACTATGGGTCTATGTTCCCCATGAATCAATAGAACAGTTATTAGGGGACTTAATTTTTGGATTACACTAACAGTGCAACTGAATATACCTAGTTTAACAGTATTAGATTTTTGTGACAAGCCCCATAAAACTATAGGAAACAAACTTCAGAATGATCGGACAGCCCTGATTAGGAAAGTAATTATAATGTGACTAAAACATCAGTCTTCCCTGAGAGGAGGTGAAACAGTTTCTTCATCTCCTCGCACCAATTGAGAATCTCAATTGTTCCTCCTTCAGCTGCTGTTAATAGACAAAAGGACCGCTGATAACTTCTGGATTTAGCTGATTCCTCCTGCTACAAATTCCTTTCCTCAGGCAATACTTTCATAACCAAACTTTGCTAAAAAACATACTGACATTTGACTTTTAGTATGAATTGGTGGCCTGAGAAATGTAGTTTTTCAGTTTCTGTACCCTCAGTTCAGTAGTGCAGTATTGATGGGATTGGCCTAACAATCTCATGATTGTAAGTAACCATCACAAAACATAAGAGAATTTGAATTTTGCAGATTTAATGTTTTTTGCACATTTTATTTCCTTACCCGTGCAGAAATGGGCTGCAGTACTGCTGGCTGCCACTAGGGGTTGCTGGACCCGGCAGAGCCCAGCTCGCTCATAGAAGACACTGTGGTGGGGAAGGGGAGAGAGCTAGAGGGTTCCTGGCAGCTGTAGTTCCCTGCATGCCCTGAGGGAAGGAGAGGGCGGTATGCAGGAAGCTCTGTGCAAGCCTGGGACCAAGCAATTGGGCTGGTTCTCCTGCTGGATCCCTGGGCTCTGAGGGTAGGAGGTGGGTGTCTGGGCTGGAGTGGGCTGGGGTGGCGGTATTTAGGAAAGGGGTGGCCTTACAGCTAAGCTGTGGGGAGGAGGGGTGCAGGTCTCTGGGCAAGGGGGGCAGAATTCCCCCAGGAGTAAGCATCCTTTGACCAAAAGAGCATTTGCCCAAAGAGCTCCCAAAATATTGCTGGCCCCAAAGCCTGGCTCTGGTGATAAGCTGCTGTTGCAGAAGCGGAAACAGTGGGCTTCAGCAGCTGAGATGCTGCTTTGGACTTAATGGGAAAATATTTGAGTTCGCTGCTGGGGAATTAGTGCAAATACATTTTTGGATTTCACTTTTTCCAGGTCTACTCCTTGCCCCAGTGTAAAACATGCAGATGAGTGGGGTGAACCTTCCAAGTGTGAAAATGGGGATAACTGTCAGTATTGCCATTCTCGTACTGAACAGCAGTTCCATCCTGAGGTAAGAACTGAGATTGTTTTTCCCCATTGTTAAGCGTCTTAAATTGAACATGATTTATCTTAATAATGGAAATAGACAAATGTTTTGCTTATATGGGCATATCATATAGTACATCTAATTAGTTTTCTGATCTGTTAAAGAAGTTGCAAGATTTCTGCAACAGTTTTAAGTTGTCTTTTTTAATGTGCTAACTAATACTAGCAATTTTATTTCTGAAGTCTGTCTGTCTGATCTGTCTTCAGAGCGCTGTAACTTCACGTCTTCTTAAAAGTAGATATATTTTATCCAGAGCTGTATGGAATCTGAATGGAAAGTCGTTCATGCAGTAGTTGAATTAGGTGGAGATATTTGCTTTAAAACAGTTTGCTAGGAATATCATTTGTACAGTTACATTAGTCACCTACTAGCATCTTTTAGAACTCTAATTATGAAAGAGAAGTTAACTTCATAATGTCTCCTGCAATATTTGGACATGGATCAGATTACATTTTCATACGATTTGTAATTCTCTTTGCCATGCTTCTTAACCCCAAGGTGTAAGATTTGGATTTAAGCAGTCCTTTTCACTATTCAGCCTATTTCTTGATCCTGCAGTCAAGTCATAATGGTGACATCTGTGACATCACAATCATTTGTGGTAAAACTCTGTGGTATAATCACAGTAGTAGGAAGGTTTCATTGCAGTTGATTGGGGGAAATTGAATAGACCAATGGAAGAAGGAAAGAGAAGAAAACAAAAATTCTTTCTGTCAGTGTGGATTCACTGTAGGTATTCATGGGTCTCATGCACATGAGCTTAGAATTTTTTTATGCCCTTGTATTCATGGCCCCAAAAGTCACAGTGCGTTGACCCTTCCTTAGTTCTCTCTTACTGTTTATCTTTTTGTTCTGTGTTTGTACACTCCCAGCACATGACTGGGGCTTCTAGATGCTATGATTATATAAATAATAAAAAAAAATCTGGGGTAAAGTCCTCAAAATCTTGCTTGACTTGAAGTGGCAGAGGCATGACACTGACAGGGAAAAAAGCCTGAGATTAAACATCAGTACCAAAGTCAGCACCAATAGGTGTCTTGTTACCTATCCTGGCACTCATTGACTGACCCACTCCTCCTTGGTGCCGAGATATGTGTTTCAAGATATACTTTCATCCTTCCTCCCAGCACCAGCCCTGGTAGCCTTATCGGAACTGCACCCAGCAGTGCTGTTTCTGGAGAAATACTTGTCCTCCCCTGGGCTATTCCTTCTTCCTTGCTTCAAGCACAGAGCACAGTCCAGAGAGAGAGAGACGGAGGAGTGGTATCCTAAAGAGTTCTCCAGCACCACCTACTACCAGGCTTAGTGTGTTAGTGCGTTTTACTTGGTTAGTCGTGAATGGAACTCAGCCTAGGGATGGGGCATGCCCCAGTCCCCAGGCTTTAAGCCCTGCGATCACTGCAAAAAACCAATGCCCATCAGCGATCCACATAACAGTTATCTAAGGTGTCTGGGCGGGTCGCATATAAGCGACAATTGCCATATCTGCATGTCCGTCAAACCTCAGACTAAGAAAGAGCGAGACATCTGTCTCAAAGTGCTCCTAGTGAAGGCAGCTCTAACTCCAGCACCAGAGCAATCGAGGTCCGACTGTGCCCCGAACACCACAGCATTGGTTTGGAATGGTCTACCGGCGCTTTTGACGGACCAGTGCTGATGCCCCTCTCCGTTACCTGCCAAATGGCAAATGAAGACCAGGAGAGGAATATCTCCTACATCCCTCAAGGGGAAGGAGAGGGCAGGAGGGGAACGAAGACCCGAGGAGGGTGGCTCGGTACCTCCAACCAGGACTCAGGTCCAAGCTCAGGTTGAGAAGTCTAGCCCACCCCGCCCCATGCCTACCACACTGGACAATGACGCGGGCCTTCGTCAGTTAGAGGTCCCATTGATCCCCGAGGCCCTGCAGGCAGCGCAGGATATCCTAGCGCTACCAGTGCCACCCACACTGGCGGTACCCTGATCCAGGGGTAAACCTGCCTTGGGACCTTTTCATAAGTCCCCATCTCAGCGGTACCACCCTCCCTCATGAGGGACGTCTTGCCAGCGCTTTCCCGCACTGAGCCACCAGGCCTTGAAGGCAGGGAGGCAGGCTTGGCGCACCCTCTTCAGTCTCCAAACTCAGGGCAGTGCCCATAGGGCTTGAGAGGCGCCTTGCCGGTGACCTGACACAGACCGATAGAAGTGTGCTCCGGCACAGACCAGTAGAAGTGTGGTTCTCCTGGCATCAACAGCAGTGAGACCGGCCCAGCACTTCACCCATGACCTGGTGCTGTTCACAGGCCCAACAGAGTTGATCAAGCAGAGTCACCAGTCATCAATTCATTGATACACGTCGCCACAAAACAGATCCTCTTGGTCACTAAGAAGGTGTTCCTGGCGACTGACCTGCTCCAGATCCTGGTACCAGTTGAGCAGCGTGAGGGATAGATCACTGGAATGCCGTCGACAATCCGCTGAATGTCGCTGGTCTCTGACAACCCACAAAAGGAACTTGTCCCGAGCAGACAGCTCCCTATCGAGGTGCACCGATCAGCACCACAGCGAACTGGGTCGCCATTCCACCTGTTCATGGTCGCATAAGAGCTACCACTCATCGCTGAACTCCGGCACCAGGCAGGAGTCGTTGCTGGCAGGCCAAACCCCAGCACCGGTGGTACCCTCGACGTTGGCAGTACCTCCAACTGCTCCATGGCCCTAGGGCCAGTGGCTAGCTTCCTGGTACCTGTGGAACTCATAGGGTTTTACCCAGGCTTCCCAAGGGCTTAGGTCAGTGGCTGGTGCCTTGTACAACCCATCGGCCTTGGTATCCTGCCCTCCTCTGGAAACAGATGTTCCCAAAGGGAGAACCCCATAGGCTCTCACGGACCCCGGGGAACAGTTGGTTGGACCACCTATGGATGTGGCAGACCCCACAGCACTGGTTTCTTCCTCATCTTCACCAGGAGAGGCAAGGCCAACTGGGAGCTACGCCTGAGAATAAGTACTCAAAGAGGCTGGATTTGTTCGGACGCAAAGTTTATTCATCCTCCAGCCTCCAGTTGAGGCTGGCTAATCATCAAGCCCTCTTCAGCTGCTATGACTTCAGTATGTGGCAAGCCATGGCCAAGTTTAAAGATTTGCTTCCCAAGGACACCAGAAAAGAGTTTTGGGTGATCCTCGATGAGGGCAGGGTTGTGGCCAGGGTGGCCCTTCAAGCAGCCTTGGATTCGGCAGACTCCACAGCATGCACCATGGCCTCAGCCATCTCCATGTGAAGGGTGTTTTGGCTCCTTCTCTCAGGCTTATCGACGGAGGCCCAGCAGTTGATACAGGATCTTCCTTTCAATGGCCAGGCACTGTTTGCTGAGCAGACAGACAATAAATTACATGGGTTAAAGGACTCTCCTGTACTATATTGAAAACCCTAGGGCTCTGTGTCCCATATCTGGCCCATAAGCAGTTCAAGCTGCAACAGCCACAGTGTCAAGGGAGCCAGCCCAGGGAGGAAACAGCTCATAAGAAGAGCAGAGGCTACAAATGTCACCAGAGCCACCGCCCTCTGCCGTCTACCCAGTCAGGCGCCATCCACAACAGACAGGGTGGCAAACAGGCATTTTGAGGGTGCCCCTGAGAGTGACCTACCAGACTGTACCCCGGATCCATCCTCCCTATGTTTATCCAACCGCCTTTCTTTTTTTCTCTCTGCATGGAGCGTGATAACTTCAGACTGCTGGGTCCTCAAAACAGTGGCCCTGGGCTATACCCTCCTGTTCCTTTCTATCCCCTCTCCAACCTCCCCTTCCCTGTCCCTCTTCAGGGACCCTTCTCACAAGTCTCCTTGCGCAGGAGGTGAAGGGCCTGCTACAGCTGGGAGCAGTGGAAGGTTCCTCGTGAATACAGGAACAAGAGGTTCTATTCCCGGTACTTTCTAATCCCAAAGGCCAAGGGCAGTCTAAGACCTATACTGAACCTGCGAGACCTCAACAGATACCTAAAGAAGTTGAAGTTACACATGGTCTTCCTGGCCTCCATCATCCCCTCCCTGGATCCAGGGACTGGTATGCCACCCTTGACTTGAAGGATGCATATAGTTTTTTTTTAATAGCATATAACTTTCATATAGTGATTTTCCAAGGACACAGACACTTCCTATGCTTCACGGAGGGATTGGACCACTACCCTTTCGGCCTACTGACACCCGACCGAGAGTGTTTACCAAGTGCATGTCAGTGGTAGCAGCTTACCTCAGGAGTTGGGGTATTCAAATATACCCATATCTCGACGACTGGCTAGTCAAAGGTCGCTCCAGGTGCCAAGTCCAAAGGATGTTGCAGTGCTACAGGTCACATGCTGGTCCCTGGGCCTACTGGTGAACGACAAAAAGTCAACATTAGTTCCAGTAAAAAGAACAGGAGTACTTGTGGCACCTTAGGGACTAACAAATTTATTTAAGCATAAGCTTTCGTGGGCTACAGCCCACTTCATCGGATGCACAGAATGGAACATATAGCAAGAAGACACACACACACACTCACAGAGAGAGAGAGAGAACATGAAAAGGTGGACGTTGCCAAACCATCTCTAAGATGCTAATTAATTAAGATGAGCTATTATCAGCAGGAGAAAAAAAATCTTTTGTAGTGATAATCAAGATAGCCCATTTCAGACCCTTGACAAGAAAGTGTGAGGATACTTAACATGGGGAAATAGATTCAATGAGTGTAATGACTCGGGCCCTCCCAGTCTCTATTCAAGCCTAAGGTAATGGTGTCCAGTGAACAGATACAGATATCTCTGTGGATACAGACTAACATGGCTGCTACTCTGAAACCTGTTAGTTCCAGTGCAAAGGATAGAGTTCATCGGAGCGGTGCTCAACTCCACCTGCGCCAGAGCTTTTCTGCTGCAGGAGAGGCTCCAGGCAATGATGGACCTCATCGCGGGAGTCTCTGCATTCCCTCTAACCATGGCCCGGGTATGTCTGTATTTGCTCGGCCACATGGAGCATGTACATATGTCGTCTGTCATGCGAGGCTCAGAATGCAACCATTGCAGCAGTGGCTGGTGACAGTCTATTCCCAGTCCAGAGATCACCTTCGCAGGTCCTTTTTCTCTCACTACGAGTGGTCACTCCATCCGGAGTTAGTCCGATCGCTCTTCCAGAGGTGGGGAATTCCCTGAATGGACTTGTTTGCCACCAGACAGAACAGGAAATGTCATCAGTTCTGTTTCCTGCAGGGCATGGGCAAGGGCTCCCTCTGAGACAGCTTTCTCCTTCTGTGATCAGGGGACCTGATGTACATGTTCCCGCCGATCCCACTCATCAGCAAAGTGATGTCAAAGATCAAGAGAGACAAGGCTCAAGTCATCATGATTTGCCCCAGTGTGGCTGCACCAACATTGGTTTGGCACACTGATGGACCTGGCAGCAACCGCTCCCTGACCCCTTCCTGACCGACTGGATCTGATTTCACAAGATCAAGGGTGCCTCCTACACCCCAACCCCGCCTTCCTCCATCTCACAGAGTGGATGCTGAGTGATTGAACCTGGAGGAGCTGGCCTGCTCTAATGAGGTCCAGCAAGTCCTCCTAGAAAGCAGGAAGCCTTCCACCAGAGCAACTTACCTGACCAAATGGATGAGGTTCTCCTACTGGGTGTCTGAGTGTAGCATCTCTCCGTTGTGGTCCTCCTTACAATCTATCTTAGATTACTTGTTTCATCTTAAGAACCAGGGGCTGGCCGTCTCTTCCATCAGGGTGCACTTTGCGACCATCTTCGCTTTTCACCCACCGATCCACAACAGGGTCAGACGGTGTTCTCGCATGACATGTTTCTCATCTTCCTGAGAGGCCTTGAGAGACTCTTCCTGCCAGTCTGGGCCCCTGTCCCACAGTGGGGCCTTAACTTGGTTCTTTCTAGGCTCACGGGCCCTTCCTTTGAGCCTGTGGCCTCCTGCTTTTCCCATCTGTCATAGAAGGCCGCTTTCCTTGTGGTGGTAACATCGGCACGATGAGTGTCGGAGATTAAAGCCCTGACATTGGAACTGCTGTCTACAGTGTTCTACAAGGACAAAGTTCAACTGTGACCCCATCCAGCTTTTCTGCCGAAAGTGGTGTCTTCCTTTCACGTCAACCAGGGCATCTTCCTCCGGTGTTTTGTCCCAAGCCACACATCACTAGTGAGGAAAGGAGGCTACACGCCATGGACGTCAGACATTCCCTGGCATTTTATCTGGAGCATACCAAGCCCTTCTGCAGGTTGACCCAGCTCTTCATCGCAACAGTAGACAGGATGAAGGGCCTTGCAGTGTCCTCGCAGAGGATTTCCAGCTGGATCACCTCCTGCATCTGGACCTGTTACAAGCTAGCACAGGTCCCACTCCCGCCGATTGTGAGGGCCCATATGGCTGGAGCTCAGGTGTCCTCAGCAGCCTTTCTGATGCACATTACCATCCAGGAAATTTGCAGAATCACGATGTGGTCTTTGGTTCACATGTTCACGGTGCATTGTAGCATCACTCAGCAGGCCAGAGATGACACTGGGTTCAGCAGAGCTGTGTTGCAATCTACATGTTCATGAACTCCTACCCATCTCTGTTGGTACTGCTTGGGAGTCACCTAATATGGAATGGACATTAGCAAGCACTTGAAGAAGAAAAGACAGTTACTTGTTCCGTAACTGGTGTTCTTCGAGATGTGTTGCTCATGTTCATTCCATGACCCTCTCTCCTTCCCCACTGTTGGAGATTCTGGCAAGAAGGAACTGAGGGTGGAGAAGAATCAGCACTGCTTTTGTAAAGGGGAAATTGTGTCTCATCAATCTATCAGAATTCTTTGAGAGTATTGACAGGGGTGATCCAGTGGATACTTGGACTTTCTAAAAACTTTTGATAAGGTCCCTTAGCAAAGGCTCTTACGCCAAGTAAGCAATCATGGGATAAGAGGTAAGGCTCTCTCATGGATCAGCATCTGGTTAAAAGATAGGAAACAAAAGGATAGGAATAAATGTTTAGTTTTCACAGTGGGGAGAGATAAATAGTGGAGTCCTGGAAGGATCTGTACTGGGACCAGTGCTGTTCAACATATTCATATGTGATTTGGAAAAGGGGGTAAAGAGTGAGGTGATAAAGTTTGCAAGTGATACAAAATTACTCAAGATAGTTAAGTCCAAAGCAGAGTGGGAAGAATTTTAAAGGGATCTCATAGAACTGGGTGACTGAGCAACACAGTGGCAGGACAGTCAGTGTTGATAAATGTAAAGTAGTGCATGTTGGAAAACATAATCCCAATGACACATGCATACAAAATGGGTGTTATCACTCTGGAAAGAGATCTTGGAGTCATTGTGGATAGTTCTCTGAAAACGTTTACTCAGTGTGCAGCAGCAGTCAAAAAAAGTTAACAATGTTAGGAACCATTAGGAAAGGGATAGATAAGACAGAAAATATCACAATGCCCCTGTATAAATCAATCATACACCCACACTTTGAATACTGTGTGCAGTGTTTCCCCATCACCAAAAAGATTATTAGAATTGGAAAGAGTACAGAGAAAGGAAATAAAAGTGATTAAGGATATGGAACAGCTTCCATACAAGCAGAGATTTAAAAAACAGGGACTGCTCAGCTTAGGAAAGAGATGACTAAAGGGGTCATAGAACTTCCCAAAAATAATTCCTAGAGCTTCTCTTTTAGAAGAACATCCAGTCTTGATTAAAGAATTGTCAGTGATGAAGAATTCACCACGACTCTTGGTAAATTGTTCCAATGGTTATTTACCCTCGCTGTTAAAAAATTATGCCTTGTTTCCAGTCTGATTTTTGTCTAGCTTCAACTTCCAGCCATTGGATTGTGTTACACCTTTCTCTGCTAGAACTAAGAGCCAACTGTTAAATATTTGTTCCCGAGGTAGATATTTCTACACTGTAATCATGTCACCCCTTAACTTTTTCTTTGTTAAACTGAATAGATTGAGCTCTTATGCTATTAGCACGCAGATAATTTTAAAGTTATTCATTTTCTATTTTTTTAGATTTACAAATCTACAAAGTGCAATGACATCCGCCAAACAGGTTACTGCCCACGGGGTCCATTTTGTGCATTTGCACACGTTGAAAGTGAGTATGAGAACGGTTCTTTTGTATCAGTGTTAATAAAATTCCCATGATCATGCAGTAGAGAATGTTTGTTTTTATTTCACCTTTAAAAAAAAAAAGTGTTTTATCCCATTCTATTACCTTGCATCTATGATTTCATCATTACTTTGTATCAAACTCCTCGTGGCAACAGTGGAAGTGGAAAGTGCATTACTTGTGAAACGGACTGTACCTATTGTTTATTTGGGCCCCAGCAAACACTTACGTACATATTCTACTTTAAGCATGTAAATAGCCCCATCAATTTCAATGGAACTACTAACATGTTTAAAGGTGTTAGAGTGATAAGGTGAATGAGGTAATATCTTTTATTGGACAAGCTTGTTACCTCACTCACCTGTCTCTCTAATATCCTGGGATGGACATGACTATAACAACACATGTTTAAAGGTGAGTATGTGTGTAAATATTTGCAGGACCTGGTGTTTTAGTAATCTGCAGAGAGGTGCCATGGCCAAGTGATGCTTCCCTTACCCTCTCCCATTCTCAACACATCCAGGCTGTTGTATCCAGGAAGCAGGAAAGAGGCACATCCTTTTAGAGTTCTCCTAGTTTCTGTTTTCACTTGTATGAAAAAGATTAATACATTGAAGAGGTGTGATACTTTAGCAGTCATAAAGTTCCTAGAAATGCTGGAGCCCTACATTTCAATTGATAAGTAAATTTACTAAGTATTTCCTCTCTGAATAAAACAGCAGAAACTTATTTTTCAGGGTCAAGTGCTGTTGATGGGAACAGCATACGTTTCAGGGAGGGAGGAAACAACTCAGCACAATGCACCAGAGACAGAAATTGGGACTTTATATTGACTTCAGTAAGAACAGGATCAGCCCAACTGAGATTAGCAGCTGAGCTTAGTGCAGGGTAGGAGCCACTGACGGTGGCATCCTCAGCCCTCCCACCCTGCAGTGAATTACTTTTCTGCTGAGTGCCCGAAATGATGCGCCTGTACTGCTGGGGAGAGACGTGTGACGACTCTTGTGATTCTCTTTGCTTCCTCGTCAGAAAGTCATTTTTCTGCAGGGAAGCAAAGAAGTATGCAAGGGACATGAATTCTGTGTGCACACAGTGACGCAGAATTCCCCCAAGAGTAGTGTGTGGAGCTTATGTGGTTCAGGCTCTTCATAAAAACCTAGATACAAAAGACAGTGAGAAAATAGTAGCAACATAGGGAGGTGTATTCAGAACTATGTCAGGACTTTACTTCCTTTCCTCCCATATCATCAAAATATTTGCAGCTGGGAGCCAGGTCAGGATTTACTGGGAGTAAAAAGAATGCAAACGTTGGATTGACATCAATTAGCGATGGGAGATTCAAGTGGCCCATCCTTTCTATCTAGGTTCTTATGTGGCTCTTACCACTGCAGTTTCTCTGTCTGTCTCTGCCAGTAGCAACAGCTCTGAGCTCAGTCCTGCAATCCTGACATTCCACCTCTCTCTTGCTCAAGTATGGTCAACAGAAAAGAACCCCTCCATAGATCTAGTGGGAAGAAGAGAGAGAGACTCCATATCTAGGGACTCTATCTCATAGGAAAGGTGACATGGAGGATCTTATCCCATGGCTCCTGTTTCTTTGGCCCCTAAGAGCCTGTGTGCATCTCCCTCTGTCTTCAGTGAGGCCCTAGTTTCTCAGACCAGGCAATCCCTTTTGCCCCACTGTGCAGGGGAGGCACAAAGTCTCTTATGCCTACTCCCCTTCCCCATGGCTGTAAGGGAGAGAGACTCCTCTCATCTTCAGAAGCAGCTGACTTTCACTTCTCTTCGTTCTTTGTGGAAGCTGGCAAGTCGGGGTCCCTTTCAAACTGGGCTTCCCCTGGTGTCATTGCTGTTACTCTGCTCTCTTTTAGGTCTCACCTATCAGCCTTCTCCCTCTGGTTGGGGCAGCCCACAACCCTTTTAACTGGCGCAGTCCCCCAAAGAGTCTCCTCTGTTAACAGGGGAGGATTGAAACCCTGTCCCAAAGGGTGAAGAGCAGTGGGGAATTGCCAGCTGCCTCTGAAAAACTTAGCAGGGGAAAAACTTAGCCTCCTAAAAACATTGGAAGGGAAGTCAGTCTGCAGTGTTGGGCTTCTTTAGGACTCTTCAGTGCTGTTGGTGCTCTGATTGTCAGTGTGTCAAAAACACCCACTTCCATCTGACTTCGTAGAAGATTACACCCCTTCATGTTGGACCCAAACCTGGCCATAGCAACCCACACGTTCATGACCTCCGAGGCTAATGCTGATTGTCTGTAGGAATGAAGTGACAACTGAAAAAGCTCTGTTTGATTTAAAAAAAAAATCAGCCAATTTGATTAGCAGCAGGTTGTCATGAGTACATTACCCTGATACTCCACTCTACACTGGCTGCCTGGTGAATAGAGAGCCCCTTTCAAAGGCTGTGTCTTAATATTCAAAGCCCTCTATGGGATTGGCCCAAATTCTCAGAGAGCATCTTTTCCTTAGCTACAATGACCTCTCATGGTAGCTATGTCCCACTGGAAGAATGAGATCATTTACCAATTAGGGGAGGCTGATTCATGCAGATGTTAGAACTTTTGCAGGAACTGGACCTAGACTATGGTACTCATTCCTTCAAGGAATTAGAATGACTGGGGCTACACATTATTCCAAATGTAATACTAAACTCATTTCTGTGACTTTTCCTCAATAAGTACATAAAACATGAACAAAAATGCCAATAAACTAATCACGCTAGTTCTCTTATAGGCTAGGAAGGAAGGGAGCGAGAGTGTTTCTATTTTTAAAAACTTGGGAGGCACATCAATCCTACTTTGATGGGGACTGTATGAGTATGTAAAAGATACGTTCATTTATGGGATTTGGGATTGATGTGCAGCTGTGTGTATGGGGAGTGAAGCTAACTGAACAAGGAGGGCTGGAGCAGTGACCTAGAAGGGAGCGTGAGGGTGGTGGTAACCAGAACAGCTCTTCTGATGTGAGGGTGTGAGGGACTCGTGAGCTGTATTTTCCCTCTAGACTTAATCGAGATGACAGTGACTGTAACTGCCTCGTAAAGCAATCCAGAATGAGGTCACAACCCCAAGGGATAGTGGAAGTAAATAACATTAGATAAGTGCAGCATATTCTGTCTTCACATCCATTTTTTGCATATTCAGTCAGGCAGAGGATGATCGGGGGGCTACCTGTGTTCCTTCTTCAGAGTCCTGGTGTTTAGTCTGGAGTCTGTCTGCACAATGATAGTTATTACTCATCTCACCTGTGTCTCGTGTGTTTTTTAATTGTCCCCTACTCCTGTACTTGATACGTAAGACAAAGGAAATAAGTTCGATACAGCATTTAGAAACACAGTACAAAGGCAGAATCATGCAGTAATTAAACATAGCTCATTAGGTACAAAAATTACACCACAAGAAACAATCCTCAACTATGCTGTCTCCCCTGAAGAGAGGTAATGGTGCTGAATTTACATGTCCCACTGTTCCATCTGTTCAGTATCATGGCATGTACTCTTCTGCATGATATCATAACTGTTAATTGTCCTTGGCAGAAGAAAGGTTCGTGCAGGACACAGTTTATTATGGCCCTTCAGAAATACAGTTGTGAACAGAGATGAAAAATAAGAAACATTTCGTATAGAAAATTCTGGCAAAATCTGTGGAATTTCTTCAGGGGCTGATTGGATTTTCTAGCCCTGTTTCTTTTTTTAATACCCCATGTTCATGAATCAAGGGGTAAGGAATGTCAGCCTATTCAACTAAATATCTGTTGCTAATGCATTATTTGTCTAGAAAACCCACACAGACCTAAATGTCCAAATTTTTAATAAATACCATTTTAAAGAGTACTTTTATTTGTATATTCCAAAGGGCAGTAAGTAATGAGCATCTAAATTAACCAAATCTGAAATGTTCAATAGAATACTGAAGTTGTCTTCAGAACACCAGGAAGTGATGTGTGGGTCTAATTACTTTGAATTAATTTTTCTAGTATAAAACTTGACAATTAAATAGTTAGAATGACCTCTTAAATGTCAATATTTTCTCAATATCCCATTAAGATAAGCGGTAGATATTCCAGATTCTTCTTCGAGTAGTTCCCTGTGGGTGCTCCATTGTAGGTGTGTGTGCGTTCCTGCGCCTTTGATTGCAGATCTTTGGTAGCAGTGTCCGTTTGGCCTGGACATGCTTTCTGTGTCTTTCATACTCTGCCTCACGGCTAATTAATGCTGCACAGGTGAACTACCTTCTCAACTGCCCCAGCTAGAGACAGAGCAATTAGCAGTCCATTCGCTCATTCTTTAGATCTTTAGAATTGTTTATCTCTTAGATACTCTTAGTGTTTTCGTCATTTTTTTCTCTTTAGTGTTATAGGGTTTCCATTACTTTCTTTCCTGTTTTAAAGAAAAATAAGTGTTTTTATTTTATCTCTGTCCTCCCTCAGGGATTGCCCCCAGTAGGGGGCATTCCCAGCTCCCCTGGGTTTAAGAGGTGCCTCTTCTTCAGGGAGGCTATTCTGGTTACAGACAGACATTCCCATTGCGTGTAGTGCCTCGGAGAGGCCCACATTCCATAAAAGTGTACTTTTTGCCAGCAGCTAAAAGTCGGATCCTGAAAAATCCAGGAATTAAAGTTAAAGCTATTGCTTATGGAGGAAGCTCTTCAGCCTGTGACTGACCCTGGGCCCGAATCTCCTTGACACCACGAACCATCACCAGAGCATTTTACTTCCAAAGAGGGTGAGCTGAGAAAGAAGTGTTCGGATTCCGCTCGGAAGATCTCCCAAAAGAGAGCTGTAAGGCCTCATACTGAATCCCAAACCAGCCAGATGAGATCCCCAGCATGTTCAGTTACTTTGGCACTGATGGCTAAAAGCATGATATGCACAACTCACATGGGTCTTCTGATGCACACACAGCTAGTAAGCTATGGGCACAGGCTCCAAAACAGTGGCACCACCTGTCTGAGACAAGAGTTTACACTGTACCGTGTCTACAAAGATGCCATCATTGCAGAAACTCTCTGTACCAACAACTTCAAAACAACCCTCATCGTACTGCCTGTCTTGAGCAAGATTGCTGGTTTCTTCGGTACTGACGAGTCAACCCCAACAAGCCTGACAGTACTGATTACGGCACCGCAGGAGTTTTGGTTTTCCAGGGACCTCGTGGTATCTGAGACCCTAGACCGGGGTTTCGGTACTGAGTGCATCTCAAAGCCCAGAATCACCACTGGCACCGAGGCATTCAGCTCCACTAATATCCAGCAGAGTCTGATAGTGACCAGGAGGATATCCTCTCTCGGCACTTGCCATCGTCCCTCTCTCTACCAACCAGGGACTTCTCAGCTACACCCTCACTCTGGGTTTCAGCCCCCATGATATGACGAACAGTGGGTTCTGCCACCCATGCCCTTTCTACCATCCCAGTGGCAATATTAGGATCCATGGGCAGCCTACAGGCACCATGCTTCCCAGGCATTTAGTGTCACTCACCAGGAGTCTGAGATGCTCTCCTCCAATCTCTGTCTCCAGAACCTCATAAGGAAACTGAGGAGCAGGAAACCAGGCTAGCAGAAGATGCCACACCGCAAACCAATATCTCCTCTTCTTTCCCAGATGAGGAAGCAATGCCCCCTCCACTGTCCATACCAGATGATTTCAAACTCTTTCAGGACCTTACAAAGATGTTGCGGGAGACACTGCAGGTCCTTCTCAAGGAGGTGAAGGACACCAACTGTAAGTTGTTGGACAAACTGCATATGCCCAACTCCTCAAAGATCACCCTCCCAGCTAATGAAGTGCATTTGGATCTGGCCAAAGTCATATGGCAAACACCAGCCTCAGTCACACCAACATACAAACTGGCCAACAAATATACTGTGTCCTTTCTAAGGATACTGAATTCCTTTTTTTCACACCCTGCACCTAATTCCATCATTGTGGATGTGGTGAATTCTCATGGCTGCCAACATCACATGAAATCCACCCCCTTATGATAGAGACTGGAAAAGACTTGACTTGTTTGGAAGGAAAGTGTACTCCTTGGTGACCTTGCAATTTAGAATTGCAAACTACCAGGCCTTAACAGCACAGTATGACCACATCATTTACGCCAAAAGACCACAATGAGAACAGTTTAGGCCGTCATACATGGGGGTAGTTAATGATCAGAACAGCACTTCAGACAGCAGTAGATGCCACGGATACAGTGGCCCACTTGGTATCAACAGTGGTAATGATGTCATGGTCGTTGTGGTTACACCTTTCAGGGCTGCCAAAAGAGGTACAGAAGATGGCCAGGGACCTCCCTTTCAAAGGCTCCAAATTATTTGCAGATAAGACTGATGCATCACTCCATACTCTCAAGGACTCCAGGGCCACACTTCAGTCATTGGGGATCTATACACCAGGTCAGAAAAAGAAATTTAGCCTTCAGTCCTCCCACAAATCATGTCCGTCTCAGTACCTATCACAGCACTGCTATGAGCCACAGTGAAAGAAGTCAGAATTTCAGAGGTGAAAACCATCAGTCCCTCAACCTCCCAAACTTCCACCTCGAAACCCATTTTGATGCCTTGGCTGAGGCCCTGAGAGAACACTCCCTACAACATCAGCTGCAACTCACAAACCATTTGCATCCCTTTGGATACTGCCTTTCTCTGTTCCTCCAAAATTGGGTCTTGGAGATGATCTCCAATGGATACTCTACCCATTTCATCTCCCTCTCTCCTCAGGAACCCTTCTTATGAGAGACTGTTAAAACAGGAAATAGATCACCTGCTATGCCTGGGAGTCATAAAACCTATTCTGGCTCATGTCAGAGGCAAAAGCATTTATTCCCGATATTTCCTGATTTCCCCCTCCCCCAGCCCTGCCCCCCCCAAAAAAGAGGTTGGAGACTCATACTGGACCTCAGAGCACTGAACAAAAACATGCAGGCACAAAAATTGAAGATGGTCACAATAGCAGCGATTATTCCATCTCTGGAACAGGTAGATTGATTCTTGGCCTTGACCTCCAGTCAGAAATGCTTGTGCTCCCTTTCTTCCACTGATGAGAAATGCACTCACGAAAATCATGACAAACAACATAGCGTGCATGTACTACATAAATCATCAAGGGGGTGCCAGATCAACTTTCCTGTGCATAGAAGTGCTAAAGCTATAGAATTGGCGCATTTGGCACAATGTTTTAATATCTGCTGCCTACCTCCTGTGAGTGCAAAATACAACAGTAGTGTCAGTTGCAAGTTGTCACATGACTGCAAGCAGGAAATGTACCCAACTGTACTCTGCAGCATAATCTAACAATGGGGGACCCCAACAGTAGACTTATTCTCTACTTACTTGAACAGGAAATACCCACGCTATTGCTCCAGACACGGCCTCGGAAAGCACTCATTAGGGGACATTCTCCTTCTCCTGGCAGAAAAAGGCCTCCTATACACCTTCCCTCATTTCCTCTGCTCCTGAAGGTCCTGATAAAAATAAAAAAGAGAAAAAGCAAATGTTATACTGGTTGGTCACATCTGGCTAAGACAGACGTGGTACCCATACCTGTGACAGCTTGCAACATGTCCAGCAATCCCTCTTCAACCCACTCCTTATCTCCTCTCACAGAATGAAGGGCAAACTCTCCATCCCGACCTACGGATACTCCATCTTAAGGCTTGGCTCCTTCATGCTTCCAGCACATAGAGAGAGTTGCTGCTCTAAAGAGGTGTAGGAAGTGTTACTACACAGCAGAAAATGGTCTACCTAATGCACTGACCTGCAAAAGTGGACAAGGTTTCAGGTTTGGTGTAATTCCAAACAAATCACCCTAGTATTTTCCATACTCCCTGTAGTGTTGAACTACATGCTAGTTCTCAAGAGGACAGGACTATCTCTCAGTATGCTCAAAGTATACCTGGTGGCCATGACAGCTTTCCATCAAGTGATAGAGGGATACTTGGTTTTTGCCCACCCAAAAACTACAAAGAGATTCCTCAAGGGCATGGTGAACCTCTTTCACCAGCCCAGACACCCCACTCTAACGTGGGACCTAAATCTAGTTTTAAAGAGCCTAATTAGACACCTCTTTGAACTTGGTCATTTACATACCTGTCAATGAAGAGAGCATTCTTAGTGACCATTACCTCAGCAAGGAGAATAGGGAGACAGAGGAACTAATGGTACCCCCAACCCCACCCCCTTTACAGCATTCTTTAAAGGTCACTCATAGGCCACATTCAAAGTTCATTCCCAAAGTGGCCTCATCTTTTCCTGTAAATCAGCTCATTCATCTCCCCACCTTTTACCCAAAGCCTCAGCGTGACAACGTGAAGGCTATACTATATACACTAGACATTAGGAGGGCCTTGGCCTTTTATTTGGATATGACAAAGGCCTTTAGGAACTCTCCTAAGTTCTTCCTGTCCATTGTGGAATGGTGAAAAAACACAGGGATACCAGCCCAGAGACTCTCCAAATGGATCTCAAACTGTTCATTGTTGCTATCATGCTCAGAATGTATTACCTCCATCTGGAATCTGTACACATTCCATGAGATTCGCTTTCACCTCTGTTGCTTTCCTCAAGAATGTTCCTATCTTGGAAATGCTGCAGACGGCAGAGACTTGGCTGTCTGCTTATATATTTTCAGAACACTATGCGATCACTGGAGACTCTGCTTCTGATGCTATCTTTGGCTCCACAGTATCATCCATAAGAGACTTGACTCCAAAGCCCCACTGTCCCATTGAGGATACTGCTTGAGAGTCACCTACAATGGAGCACTCATAGGGACACTACTCGAAGAAGAAGAAGAGGAAGTTACTCACTTTGTGCAATAACGATGGTTCTTCGAGATGTGTATCTCTATGGGTGCTCCACCCACCCTCCTCCCCTCTACTTTGGAGTTCTCAATAAGGGCTGTATGGTAGAGAAGGTAGTTTGCCCCAGAGGGTGGTTTTCCCATGCAGCGCTAATTAGCCTCAAGGAGAGCACGAGGGAGGGAGAGCATATGTGCAGGCCAAACAGACACTGTTACCAAAGATGCCCAATCAAAGGTGCAGGGACGCATGCGCACCTAGTGTGAAGCACCCATAGGGGGACACATTTCAAAGAACCATCACTACTGCACATGGTGAGTAATTTCATCTTCTTTTGATGGGATGCTATAGATCACTCTACAGCCAGGTAGAGTGAAAAAAGACAGTAATTCAGTGCACAATGTTGTGTTTATCTTTGCAATCCGGAGTCCTAAAAATGTTGTGTTTTAAACACTATAGTATCTTAGATTCTTGAAAATACAGCAAAATTTGTAATAAGACTGTATATTCTTAGGATTCAGATCTTTTTTTGTTCCTGTGGATTTTTGTTGGACCGAGTGATGAGGAAAAGCCCTCTGAGTTACAAACATATATTTGGTACTAAGTTTGTTAATGGCCACAAATACACAAATATTAAATTACACCATTTTCAAATTAACTTTGCTTTGTTTATGTTATGCTTTCAGAAACAACGTTTTTATTTGTGTAGTTAAATGTTTCCATATCAGAGGTGGTGGTGGTGTGTTTGGTTTTGGGTATATAATTTTTGAATTCACACAGCTAAATATAAAATCTGTGTGTAATTTGTTGGGGATTCCTTCAACAGAGGACACCATCAATGTAGTCATACTGCAAACTGGTTGTCAATCAAAGCCAGGCGCTCATCTGTTTTCAGCAGACAGCATAGGAATTGCCAATGAATGGAGCAGCAGTCTTAACTCCACAAACAGCATTACAGATAACAATGGGCAATCTGGAAATGTAAGTGTAAATACTTCTGAAAAAGTTACTACTAATGATCATTGTGCCAATATATATTATTGTTTGTTTTATTTATCAAACATCTCTTTTTACTATATGTATATTACAACAGAAAAGAAGCTCCTTACTTAGACATTTAAAAAATCAATAAAAATTAGCCCTCACATGTGGCAATAAAGGTTTTAAACTGTGCTGAATACCTAGTGCACTGTCAGGCCTCTACCTGAGTACCCAATTTAATTTTGTATTACCTCTGTTTTTTCTCCCTCTTTCTTTCTTTCTTTCTTTGTCGATGCAGTCAGGTGACTGTAGGTACTCAGGTACTACAGTGACAAGTGTCATATAACTACCTAAATCGAATTCCTTTAATCAAGGAACCTCAGCATTTGTTATGTAAACACAGGACACCATAACTTACTTAAGATTGGTTTCTCTTTCGGAAAGATTTCATTAAAGGAAGATCTTGGCTGGCTACAGCTCTCCTTTTTATTGTTTCTGTTAACAGGATAATCAGATAAGAATTTGAATATACAACTATGCACTCGACATTTTACTTTAAAGCTATCTTCAGGCTGTTCCTGGAGCTGTAGTATATTTGGTAGTTAAGAGGCTATCTAGTACCAGAGTAAAGAGTATGATGTAAATTATCCTATTCTGTCAAACTGAGTTGAGGAGAAAAGGAGATGGAATTGATTATAGAGTTTTTATTCTCTACCATTTAGCCATACTTGGAAATGGACCTTGTTGGTAGGCAACAGTTATTTTGAGGTAGTTCTTGTGGTTAGATGTTCACCTTCATGTGTGTGTTCTCCCTGTATGCTGTTCCAGCTCTGCACAGACAGCTGGTGCAGCAGACCTCGAGCGAACCATCCAGTGACTACAAGATCCATTAAGGTATGAAGGCACCCACTAGGTTTATTGTTGACGAAGCAAGGTACTAGTGTTCCACAGACTCTACCGGACCACTAATACATGTATACCCGTAACAATGGACGCAGCTCACTCAGTGGCTGGACTTTGCATTTCCCTCTCGGCTGGCCAAAGACACTCCCTCTGAGATACATCTTTATGCACCAATACAAACAAGTTACGTATTTCCCCTGACGTATGAGGATGCCGCTCTCTGACCTGTTTGGGTGCCACCCATTGCCTTGTATCTGTAGGTTCGATCATAACATCTCTATCCATCATGCTGTCATCCTAACCTTATCTTTAGGATGGGTCAGTGTGTTCCTGTTATCTTTGGGGAATGTGCTGGTATTGAGGTGTTCTGGCACCACCCTTCTGGAATGTGCTTGCGTGAGTGCTTGTGCCCATCATCTCTCAGGAATATGTGTTTTTGCAATATCAGCCCTGTGCTTGCCAAATTCTGTAAGCAGGGCCTGCTTGTTGCTCACAACCTGATTTTGCTTCATATCAGCAAAGTTTTGACCACTACTTTAGTTCAGGCATCTGATACAAAGGCTTATGTCTCAGGTGCTCTGCCTACTACAATTGAAGATCAGGACCCCTGGTCTAGCCCTTCCTACCTCTTTATTGACTTGATTTTTCTTGTTTCATGAGCAACAAAGACCCTTGTGTAGCTCATGAGTATGTGTGTATTTATTGGTAGAACTTTGACTAACAGTTTTCCAACACTTGTAGCTTTTTGTTTATAAGATTAAAGCAGAAACCAAATATAGGTTACATGTTTTAAAATAAGTTTAAAAGGAAATGGTTAATAAATGTGTTTTAAAACCCTGAGGTCTTTTATTGCTGCAGGTTCTGCAGCTTCATACTGTTGCCCTTTAGGCCAACCATAAAGATATATCTGTGTAGCTGTCTACGCTGTGCCTTAGCTCTCCAGTATGAAATCTGCTGCTACAGCTACCTCTAAAAAAGCTCTTCAGGAGACTGTCAGGGGCATAATTGTTCCACAGTAGGAACCCACTCCTTTTTCTGCACAGGGACTTGAGTTCTATTGGCTCAATTCAATTTGCTCCCAAGGCTTTCAGCAGTGACCTATAAGAGGCACCTCCTCTCTCAGAAGCTTTTCAGTCTGCTCCCACTTCCAGGTGACTGCATAAGAGTGCCAGGGAGAGTCTAATGGCTATCTTGTCCACAGAAACTCTCCTTCTGCTGCTCAAGGACCAAGTTTCATCAGTTCTCTCCACCCTCCCATGTGCTTATACTCAATCATTTGCTGCAGTTAATCTAGTTTAATTATTAGTTGCCACAGTTTCTTACCCTTGCCATTGCCTTAACTACTTAAATGCTGTGGTCTCCTCCATGCTTCCAGGATTCACCTTTTGAGACTTAAACTCCTGCCTTCTCATCTGCTCTTCCCCTGCACCTTGGTCTCTTCTTTTCCTTTTCCCACTTCTTGAGCTCTGTTGTGTTTTTTCTTCTACCCTTCTCTCTTCCACTATCTCAATCTAATCCCAGTCTATTATAGTTTAGATATTTATTGGGCAACTCCTCCCTCCCTGCTTCTCCCTATCCCAACTACACCTTTTCCTCCTTGCCTCTGGCAATATCTCTCTCAACTGCAGCCTGCTGTCATCCATGTCCTCTTTGTAGTCATCTCGATTAGACACTGATGCTCCTTCTTGTGGGCTTCAAGTTTACTGCTGTTCTCTTTTATCATTGCTCCCTTCTTTTCTGCTATCACTAAAATTCTTGTGGTTGTTTTTTTTCAGAAATGAAACCTCAGTCCTTCCTTCTGCTACTGCCTTTACACCCCACTGAATTCTCTCTTTCTCTCCCCTAGTGCAACCTTCAGAGGATCCTCTCCTCTCTTTCTTTCACCCTGCAAAAAGGCATCAACAGCAAAGGCATCCTGCCTTCATATGTTTGTCACTTCAAACTGTTTCCAGAGAGGAAGGATGGTCCAATAATTAGGACACTTGCTTTGCACTTGGGAGGCCTGAGTTCATTTCCCTACTCTGTCCCACACATCTTGTGTGGCCTTGGGCGAGTCACTTAGCCTCTCTGTGCCTCAGTTCCACATCTGTAAATGAGAGTAAAAGTATTTCCTACTTGTACAGATGTCTTGTGAGGATAAATGCATTAAAAATCTTGAAGTGGGCATACTATGGTGATGGAGGTGGCCATATAATTACTTTGCATAGATTCCTCTCTCACCCACAGTACATTCTTATTCATGCATCTGAGTCTTTGCTCCCCTTTTTGTCCATTTGGCTATCATCTGTTATTCCATGGCCTTATCCTTCCTCCCCATTTCAGTGGGTGACTCTCTTCCTTTCTCTGATTTCATTCCCACCCCTTTTTCTGGGGAGTTTAGCTTCCACATTAATGTCCCCTTCTGATTATTCTAACTCTACCTGATTATTGTAGCCACCTCAAGGTCTTCCCTTAAACGCATATTGAGTCCTTTACCTCCATTTTCTGCCTTCAGCTTTGAACCAGCGTATTTTACCCCCCTTTGTCACTTCCTTAACTTAATCTTCATCAAGCACTGCGTTCCCCCCAGCCTCTTAATTTCTGCATACCCTCTCTCTAACCACTCTCTTTCATTTTAACTTCATTAATTACTCTCCTCTGCCTGCATCACACAAGTCTTACATAACCTCTAGTCCATGAACAACTCAAATTCCCTTTCAGTTTTCAGCCTGATCCTTCATTTCATTGTTTTTTGTCATTTCTTTCCTTGGTGCCATCCTCTTCTCTACACTCAACCCATTTTCTTCACTGTCACATCATTGTGTTGTTCCACCATCCCCATATTTGACTGTCTTGTCACATCCATTTCTTCCCGCTTCTGTGCTGTTAAGGATATGACTACATGGGGATAAACAACCTGCAGCTGGCCAGGGTCACCTTACTTAGGGTAAGTCTATACTACCCGCCTGATTGGCGGGTAGTGTTTGATGTATCGGAGATTGATTTATTGCGTCTCGTCTGGATGTGATAAATCGATCCGCTAATCAACGCCTGTAAACCACCTTGACAGGAAGAGTAAGTGCAGTTGACGGGGGCGCCGCGGCAGTCGACTTGCCACCGTGAGGACAGCCAGGTAAGTCGAACTAAGATACTTCGACTCGCATAGCTGAAGTTGCGTATCTTAGTTTGAACCCCCCCGCTAATGTAGCCCAGGCCTTGGGCTTGGGCTCTGGGGCTGAAAAATCACTGTGGAGACACTCGGTCTGGAGTCTAAGCCCTGGGACCCGTCACTCTCTCACAGTCCCAGAGCTTGGGCTCCAGTCTGAGCCCAAATGTCTACACAACAGTTTTTTTCAGCTCCAGGGTCTGATCCCTGTGAGCCCGAGTCAGTTGACCTGGGCCAGCCACAGGTTTTTTATCCCCTTGTAGACATACCCTAAGTGCCTTAAAAGAAAGTCTAGGGGTTTTGCAGACACTTTCAACTACAAATTCATTCTTTTTTCCACCAGTTCTGTCTACATATTTGACACTTATGCCTATGACTCCTGCTGCCTATTTGCTACCCTTGACTCTCTCCTCAAGCCTCTTCTGCAGCTCCCCTCTCCTCTTTCAACCTAGATCTTGCTGGGGGGGCGGGGTTTCCCGAAGGAGAACATTGATATACCAGAGGCAGTGTTCCTCTTCTCCCCTTTCTTTCCAACCTTCACCTTCTCTTCCTTCACCCTTTCACTAATACAGAGACGTCCTTCCTAACCTCCTCTTCCATCCCATTTTTGTGGTCCATTAATTTCCTGGTCTTTACCTCCAAGCTCCTAGAGGGTACTGTCTACTTCAGTTACCTCTAACCCTCTCTGTTCCTTCACTGTCTCGCTTGGTTGCTCATCCTCTTTCAACCCCCTTTTCCAGTCTGTTCTTCAGGCCTCTGTTCTTGGTCCCTGCCTCGCACTGTTCCTCCTGACTCCACCCTGAGTGACCTCATCAACTCATGGTTTTAATTACTATGTCTGTGCAGATGACTTCAACATCACTCTGATCTCCTCCACCCTCAGTGTATTTATGCATCCTTAACTGTCTCATCAATTCTGGATGTCCTGCCCCAAACTCAAATTGACTGTGGCACAAATGGAGTGTTTCTCTCAAACACTTGTTTTTTCCTCCCTTCTCTGTCACTGTTCATAATTTCATCATCCTCCCAGTTACCCAGGTTTGTAACTTTTTAGTGTCATTATTCAACTTTTCTCTCTCCTAATCCCCAAACATTCAGTCTTAAATCCTACAGATTCTTCATCTGCATCTCAAACATAATCCTTATACTATGCTCTATACATATTGCTAAAACGTCGATTCATGCCCTAGTCATCTGTTGCCTTGATTATTGTGGCCCCTTGGGGTCTTCCCTTACTCTCATATTTGGTCCCACATATCCTTCCATCAAGGTACCATTAAAAGCATCTTTCTTGTCCAAAGCTCTGACCATCTCTTTCTCTTATTAACACATACCCAAATATCTAACTTGCACTGGCTCTAAATCCTTTGTCTCGAGGCTTTGCATTGTCTCTTCTATCTCCCAGCTTCCCTGTTCATGCCTTACATTCTGCTAACTTTGCACAGCATGACATATCCTTGGTGGTCTCCTCCTATACGTGATTCTGTGCCTTTTCTTACATAGCCTCAAGATTTAAAATAACCTCACTGACTCAGTGGGTCATGTAGCCATGCTCGACACCTTCAAATGCCTTCTCAAGATTGATGGCTTTTGGTTATTTTTGCAACCATAGAGATAATTTGGTTGGGTAGAAAGTATATTGGAAATTAGGAATATATGAAAAACGGTGGTCCCAGGAAAAATCTCTGACCTGTAAGAAACTGTGACTTATTAAAAAAAAAAAAAAAAAAAAAAGTAGGAGGGGAGGAAAGATGACACCAGTATACACAGAGGCTGTGATATAGATAGATAGATATAGATATATGTGTGTGTGTGTATATATGTGTATATACACACCTGAAAGAGCAATGCATTTGCATCATGTAGGTATAAATAATCATGTACAAGGATGAGAAAGAAGCAACATACTTCTCTGTTTATATCAAGTGTCCTAAATCTTAATCTTGCTTGTGGAGTACGTTTTAGGCCAGGGGTCAGCAGCCTTTCAGAAGTGCTGTGCCGAGTCCTCATTTATTCACTCTAATTTAAGGTTTCGTGTGCCAGTAATACATTTTAACATTTTTAGAAGGTCTCTTTCTATAAGTCTATAATATATAACTAAACTATTGTTGTATGTAAAGTAAATAAGGTTTTAAAACTGTTTAAGAAGCTTCATTTAAAATTAAATTAAAATGCAGAGCCCCTGGACCAGTGGCCAGGACCCGGGCAGTGTGAGTGCCACTGAAAATCAGCTCGCGTGCCACCTTTGGCATCCGTGCCATAGGTTGCCTACCCCTGGTCTAGCCTGAACAAAACAACTTTGGTATACTCCCTTGAGCTGTCAGTTTACCCATAAACAAATCTAGTGTTCTCCCTTGAACCATTCTTGTTTCCCTACAAAAAAAACTCTACCCATGCTTAAGGAAGTGTTAAGGCCACAAGTAGTTTTTTTCAAGTTAATAAAAGATTAAATTTTACAGTTCTGTACCTTCATCTCTTTCCTCCCTCCCCCCAAAAAGAAAAAAAAGTGTATGACAATGTAAAAAAAAAAAAAAAAAAAGAAATCCCATTGAAGTCTGAGGAATTTAAAACACACAAGTCAGAAAATTCCAGAAGTTCAAGACTTTCATAGTATTTATAATTCTGAATTATTTGAAAGTTGAACATGGGGGCTGGGTGCCAGGAGTAGCCCCTGTTTTTTAATCCAGGCACCATTTCCTTCTCTGGCCATGGGCAAGTAATTCAGTCTGGTTGCCTTTGTTTCCCTGTGTATAAAATTTGAGTAATACTGACCTACCATGCAGAATTTTTGAGGATTAATTTGCATTTGTAAAGTACTTGGAAGAAGAAAAGGGCCATGGAGCATGTTTTCTGAATTAGTGATGAATACAACGAGGCGCTCAACAAATAACTAAACATTTTATTACAACATAAGGGGCATATTCTCCCCTTTTTCCTCTGTGCAAGCATTTTACTGACATCCATGGGTGTTCCACTCTGCACTCTGGGGAGTATAATCATGACTGTACTCTGGCCAACAGACTAAAATTAAACAAAATTCAGCCCTCTCCTCTGAGTTTGACACCACTGGCCTAACGAGTAATCAAAAATACTGTGTTTGTGCAATGTGGATGAGTTAAGGTTGCTATGAGAACTACTGCTACTTAAATTTTTTTACCCTGATGTTTAAATTTTCACCCCTGTTGCATTTCAGAGTGTTTTTTTTCATTTCACTTCCTAGATTTTTTTTTTTTTAAATAAAGAAAAATGTAAGTGAGCAGAAAAACAAAAGAATCACACTGGTGCATGGTTCTTTGGGAGACATTCACCTGTCCTAGGGCACAGCCTGGGAACCTGCTCCTCAGCCATGTCTTGAAAAATTTCCCATATGCTTGGGCTCTGCACTTCAGAATGCTGTCCTACCACCACACCAGGGAAGATTTTAAGAACTGTTGGGGTTACAGATGAACCTGTAGAAAAAAGGCAGCAGGTCTTGGTGGTTTTTGTCCTGAACTTTTCCCTTTACATTTAATATGGCAGGAACACAATACCCCTATAGGTTCTGTCATCCTTCCAATCCCCATCCCAGATGCAACTGTCTGGAGGCTGGAGTTCACTGTGGATTGTGAACCCCAGAGCAAGGGAAACTTCATTGAGCGAGCAGTTTTCAAATATGAATAACTTTGGGCAGTCTTAGCTCAAGTTTATGCAGCCTTAAAGGTGGTGTGCCCCAAACAACCATGTAAATCAGCTGTCTTGTGGAAGACTGAACCTGAGAATGGTGGAGGTGTTCAGATCTGTTTTTTAGCTCTCATTTGGAGCTCTTGATCACGGAGAGTATTGTTTTTGGTCCTTCCTGTCCAATATGTCTTTCCAGCTGTGAATCAGTTGTGGAAGAACACTCCTGACTTCTCACTGGGGCAATGACATTGGCAAGTAATGTCTAAGTTCTGGCAGCCATATGTAGTAGTCAGAAACTCTGCTCTAGTTGATTTTTTTATAGTACTGGGGAACTGTTGGCCAGTTGTCATAGTGATGCTGTATGGCCAGTTTAAAACTTAAAACGTTGAAATTTAGCAAAGAACTGCTGCTCTAAGAACAAGCCTCAGGCCAAGTTTGAAGTTCAAAAAATTAGCTGCTTTAGTTATTTTAACTCAAGTAATATATCAAGATAATGGGGGGCAGGATTGTATTTTTATTCTGGCTCAGATAACTCAAAACCAGATTGACTTTCATATAGTTTTCCACCTTTTGAGCATGAAAAGTTTTAGCCCCTAAAGGAAACTTTCTCAGAAAGTGATGATTGAACTCAGGGTTAGAACAGATTTTGTTTTGCAACTATCTTTTATTATTAGGTATTTATGAAAATTAAAGGTTGCATTTTTAAAATTTATATTTGTTTGCAGTAGTGCCCACTACATGCAAGGCTCTTTCCAACCACTTTAAAGGGTCCTTGGTCTGAGGAGCTCATAATCTAAGGATAAACAGATAGATAAAATTAAGAGGAATAACATGCAATTAATATACAAGTCAGCTTGATTCACTATAGATGGTATACAGAGTCTTTAATACAAAGCAGCAATAATTATTGGTAAATTTTAGGCAATATAATTTAGTGACTAAGAAAATAAAAAATAGTTAAAGCATAAACAGGTTTAATAATTCAGCAAAATCAATTTTTACTGAAATATTCCCAACTTTTGTGGCATTTAAAAAATAGATATTAAAACCCAGGTAGATATCAGCATTGTTTGAAAAATCACATTTTTGCCTCTCTTCTCCTTTATTTTAAGCAAGATATAAAGAAGTCATGATGATGAATGCACAAAATAAAAATACAAAATTACAAAATAGAAGTCCATGAATCCAGGTTTCTTGAGGTTGAAGATTAATTCTGGAAAACAGTGCCAAGTGCTTAACCCTGCTTGAAAGCCAACCATTTCAGCATTACCAGAAAATGTGATTGGCCTTTTCTGTTACATCAGCGGAAGAAGAAATCCTCAGAGCAAAATTTGTCAAATATGTAACATCTAACAATGGAATATGCAGTTGATTATTGTAAACCACATCATGAAAATCTCCCTGATCTCAGCCAATTTGCCCTCCAAATGTTGGTATTGCCGCCAGATCCTGTCCTTGTAGTATGTGGCTTCTCCAAATTTACCTATAAAATGATATTATCTGAATACGATAGGCTTTACTTCACTGAGTTTTTCTGAACAAAGAATCTCGTAAAGAATATTAGACATCAACTAACTCATAGTACACATGAAAATTTAATACATGGGTTTTAAATCAGTTTTTTATCACATATATTGCTTTCTTTTAAAGTTCACCACCAAAACAAATACTGAAAAATTCCCAGATATTTTTTAAAGAATAAACTTGCAAAGCTGTCTTCATATACTGTGCAGTGTTGTTTATAGGCATGCTGCTCCCAGTATATCTCAGATAGAAGATAGGTTAGTTAATATCTTTTATTGGACCAAATGGGACTAGGTCAGAGTTCATAAATGAACTGTTAATGCAGGTCAGCAGGGTACACATGAACTGTTAGTCCGTGGCAGGCTAGTGCAGGGTAAATTCAAACCCCAGCTTGCCTCAAACTAATGTTTCTGTAGACAAGGCCTTTACCATCTTTTATATTGATAAAAAAATCTTGTATCCCATCTGTAAAAGCAGGTTCCCTTAATATGATGTAAAAATGATGAAAGAGAGATTCAAATGAATAAATAATTTTTAGATGTTGCTAAAATTCTTTTTCTGTATGTGGTTTTAAGATGCACCATAATCCATCAGTGCTAGAGGCAAGTCCATTACACCATCAGTAAAAGATTCAATTCCTTTGCTGTGGTATAAAGTACCTGTTTCTAACTCTTAGGGTCAGGGTCATCTGCCCTTAAAGGTGTTACTAGTCCAGGCATGAATTACTGTCCTAGTCCTTGGGCTAATTTAATTTTGTTTTTTTGCTTTTTTTTTTTTAATATGGAGGAAAGGAAGTTGAAAGGTCGTATTATTTCTGAGTTAAAGGCATTTGTTTGAAGCTGCTCAGAAGTTTGAAATATTAAGTCACAACAAAGTTAGCCGAGTTCATCTGAGGCAGCCAGTGATGCATTATCAATGTAGTTTAACACATAGAGACTACTGCCACCACATGGGTAACAAATTTAGTTACATGTAACTTATTGTATTTGATTCTTTTGAACCACAACTTATGAATTAAGGTTTTGTTTAAAAAATAAGTATTACAAATCCAATGGCATTTCTCATAAGAATAGAGGTTGATGCCAGGTTTGGTCAAAATTCCTCCCCTTGCTCTAACTCTCACCCCCTCTGGAAGTATTGTTCGATAGGCATCCACCTAACTGTTGTGGACCCACCCCAGAAGTTGCTTTATGCCAGTGGTGAAGAGATTTTTTGTGTGTATATAGGTGTGGATTGTGACTTTAGGAGCAGTCCTGAGCAAGATGTGGTATGCAGACTGTACCAACCCAAGAGTTAGCCTCAGGAGGCATTGTGGCTCAGAGAAACAGCACTAAGTCATAATACTTGTCCTGGTTTCTCCTTGCTTTGAGGCCAGGGGGTATGATAGGGAATTAATAATTATTTGTTGGTATATGACACCCTCATGCTGGCTCAACTGCCCTGTCTAGTGAGTTTGCAGATGGCAGGCTCACCGATAGCAATTCTGGGTGCCAAGGCCATCCCTAGGGGTGTGTGGGGCATGGGGCGGAAGTGATGAATCCGTCATTTCTGGGACCGACCACGCTGGCCAATCGTGCTGGCTTGCGGGCCCCCCCAAAGTACAGGGCCTGGAGCAGTCAGGTGCGCTTGGGAGCCCTGCAATCCACCCCTGGCCCTTTGAAATCGTCCAGACCCCTTGGCAATTGCCCCCTTTGGTGGGCCTGATGGATGGAGGTGAGGGGTAGCTGCGGATCCACCATTTCCACTTATTCACCACTCTCCTGTTCTGTTGTGAGGGAGGATAGGGAAGAAGATAAGCCAACACACAATTCATGCTTATTCCTATGTGCCTGGACAGGTGTCTGGAAAACCTCTGCAGGTTCAGTTTTTGTACCTATGTACATTCTGCTGCTGGAATACTGTGTCCTGTTCTGGTGTCCACAGTTAAAGAAGGATATTGATAAATTGGAGACAGTTCAGAAGAGAGTCATGAGAATTATTAACATTTTTTGAAAAACATGAATTACAGTGAAAGACTCCAAGAGCTAAATCTATTTCATTTATCAAAGAAAAGATTATGGAGTAATTTGATTAGTGTGTAAGTATCTACATGGGGAACAGAAATTTGATAATGGGCCTTTCAGACTTCCAGACAAAGATATGACAAGATCCAGTGGTTGAAAATTAAAGCTAGACAAATTCAGGCTAGAAATAAGGCATACATTTTTAACATGAGGGTAATTAATTATTGGAAGAATTTAACAAGAGTGTGGTAGAATATCACTGGAATTTTTTAAAATCAAGATGGGATTTTTTTTCTAGAAAATATGCTCTAGTTTAATCACAGCTATTGGACTTGAAACACAAATTAATTCAGAGAAGTTCTGTGGCATGCATTATGTAGGAGGTCAGCCTAGATGACCACAAAGGTCCATTCTGGCCTTAAAATCTATGAATGTATTTAGTGCAAGTCATAGTCAAGGCCATTAACTGTAAAGAGCTTCGGAATAATAGGAGATGTAAAGAACCGTTTAAATTGAAAACAAATTAGGCAAATAGTTATATTTTATTCTGCCACATATGAGATGTATTTAAAATAGAACCATAAAATGAAAACGTCCTTAGGTAAAATTTCTTCAAGGAAGAAATTAGGCTGGCATATTCATGAGCCAACCTAGCTTGAGTAAACAGCTTGTAAGACAGAGTGCCAGTAACACTAATGTAAATATTTTTATTCCAAAACTAGAAGAACATGTTCAGAATGATTAAATATTTAATACATTACTCTTTCTAAGTCAAAATTTACCAAGTTTTAATCTGTCACTTACTGGACTTAGTCTAGTTCAGGGTTTCTCAAACTTCATTGCACTGTGACCTTCTTCTGACAACAAAAATTACTACACGACTATGGGAAGGGGGATTGAAGATGGCAGTGGGGCCAAAGTTGAAGCATGAGTCCCATTGCCCAGGGGCAAAGCCAAAACCTGAGCCCTGCTGTCCAGAAGGGGGTCCAAAGCTGAAGCTTGAGGGCTTCAGCCCTGGGCAACGGGGCTCGGACTTTGACTTCAGCCCCGGGCTCCAGCAAGTCTAATGCATGCCCTGTGACCCCATTAAAATTGGGCCGTGACCCACTTTGGGGTCCTGACCCACAGTTTGAGAATCACTGGTATTGTTAAAATTACTTTTTCCCTGTTAGCTGGGACAATGGAGCAGGAGTTCTGGAAAATTCTTACTTTGATTTTTGCAGGCTTATGTTGTGGACCTTCAAGCATTCATAGGTTAACAAAACTGCACAACACATAAATAACCCATCTAATGTTTTATTTGAGTATCTTCAAAGAACAAAACAATTGCTTTGCTACTAGCATCTGTCTCAAAAAGGTGTGCAATGAGAGTAGCAAGGAAAATGTATTGATTTTAGGAGGGGGTTTGTTCCTCCAAAATTGCAGACAGATTTCATAGAATCATAGACTTTAAGGTCAGAAGGGACCATTATGATCGTCTAGTCTGACCTCCTGCACAACGCAGGCCACAGAATCTCATCCACCCACTCCTGTAACAAATCCCTAACCTATTTAAATACAAGTCTATGATGTTGGTGCTACTATTTCTAGTTTAGTTCACTATTCCCTCATTCTTTAAGTAGAAATCCAGCTGTAAGTAAAAAAATAGAAAAGGCTGGTTTTTATTTTATTTAATTTTTTAACCAGGAAACTACACCTTGCCTGTGCATGTTTTCTTCTACTGTCACTTTACAATTCATGACAATAAAACTTGTACAAAAAATCCTCAAAACATCTAATGTGTGTGTGTGTGTGTGTGTGTGTGTAGAAGATACTATAAACATATCAACAAATTAATTTTCATAATCATTGATTTTTGTTGTAGATTTTAGAGCATGTGGAAAATTTGCTATGTTTACTTTAAATATGGCAAAATGTCATGCTAGAGGGGTTTATGGATCTTTACATGCACCTAAGATCCCTGCTCCAAAGACGGTATAATCTGAACTATACTGTGATGCAGAATAATTGTCAATTAGCAAATAAGAAATTTCTGAGGAAAAACAAGATGTTGGTTGATAGCAAGCTAGGAACTATTTCCCTTGTTTGTTAGGTTGTGTGTGGGGAGAGGGGACAAATAAGTATGTCCTAAGACATCTAGTCCTTTTACCAGAGCAGTGAACTTGAGGGCATGGGTTGGAGTAGGCTAGCTCAGCAGCAGAAATGATGAAGCCACTAGAGGATAGCTGTGTCACCCTGGTGTTAGAGGGAAGGGAGAAGAAAGCCCAACTGTTGCTCTTTCTACAGCAAATATGAAAGCATGCTGGGAAAATAAAGAAGTCTTGGGCCCTTTAAAATACAGACTCTTCTCTCTCTCTCAGAGCTGTTGAAAGAAAGGCAGCACAGGGGAAGAATTTAATTATATGCTTGAGAAATACACACCCTCATATTGTGCTGGTCATGTCACTGAACAAACACAAATTGAGGGAAATGGCCTATCCCAGAGAACTTGCAACCTAAAAGACAAAATGTTATAAGTGGGTGAAGTATTTTTGTTTTTCCTATCAAATGGCTTGTTACAACTTTTCATCTGCCTAACCATTATAGCTATTATCAGATGGTGGTTTTCTGTAAACATTTTGGCAGACGTCAGCTTAAGGAAAGGAACTGAAGGAGGCAAACGGTGATGGCTTTGCAGATTTTGATGGGAAGTCTTCTCCAGGCAAATGGACAGCCTGGGAGAAAGCACATAGGGGTTTGTGGGAAATCAGATCAGAAGATCATCAAGATTAGTGGTGCAAAGGTGCATGTCAGCATTATTTTAGGATGGTTATGCAGGGTAGAACTAAATTGTGAAAGGCTTTGAAGAGAAGGACAGGAAGGAAACTAGTGATATAGAAAGGGGAGCTAATGGAGGGGCTTTGAGCAGGGAGTTGGACTAGATGACCTCCTGAGGTCTCTTCCAACCTTAATATTCTGTGATTCTATGACTTGAATGGTCATGTAGTCCACGTAATGACCAAAATGATGATTTTCAGAAGTAGCATACTGAATGGATTTAGAGAGGTGAGGTTCTAAGTGCCAAAGCCAGAGAAGAGGAAATCACAGTAAACAGAATGTGAGATGATCTTGGATGAAATTTTGGAAATGAGAGCAGAGAAGAAATGTTTGTTCTTGAAGATGTTGTGAAAGGAGAAGTGGCAAGATTTAGACACTGCCTATATTTGTGGAGCAAAAGAGAGGAGCGGAGATCACGGGTTTGGATGATTAGCAAGGTGAGGGTGCTGTCCGCTGTGAGTGAGAAAGAGGATAAGAATGGAGGACTTGAGGTGAAATATCAAGAGCTTTGTTTTGACCATTTTGACATTCAGGTGGGGATTGTGTTAGGGGGCTTATTCCTTCACCCTCTCACTTCCCTGGTCCTTCTTGCATGAACAGAGAGCAACAATACCCAAAGTCCAGAGACGCAAACAATTTGCTATTTGTTGGGGTGAACTTCCAGCAAGCATGATTCCAGTTTCCTTCCTTAGTGTCCCCCTTCCCAGCTCTGACACCACAGAGCCTTGGCTGTGTCTCTGTTCCTGTTCCCATCCCCTGTTCCTATTTTCCCCTTTAACAAGACATGATTTTAATTCCCCCATCCCCAGTCCCTGTTCCCATTTCCCTCCCCCCTTCCTGACTGACTGCAGACTATATAGTAAAACCTGCATTTTGCTTAGCTATTCTTTAACCAATAATTTTACTGAAATTTAACTAACCAATCCTAATATATTGTAATATGGTTATTTAACCAGTTATACCCCACCACCTTAATTGGTTTACACCTAACAAAATTAATTATACAGTAGACGAAAACAATTACAGAACCAGACAGAGACCATGCAAATAAACATACAAAACAATACAGAAGTGAGGATTTCACAACTACATCTGTACAGACATAAGAGTTTTCCAGCTGTGTTTATTGATAAGTGAGTTCTTGCCAGACAGGATGCTATTAAACTAAGTTTCCTTTTACATCTTCTAGGCTCTACCCTTCCTCTGGAAGTGATAGGAATATCAGGACAGGATTGTATTCCTAATAGCCCAATAGCACCTTATTTCAATGTGACTAGTTTGGAATGTGAGGATGTGACCATACACTTCCCAGCTTATGACTGTCTAACTACATTTTAGCTGACGGCCTTAGCCTGTCACAGTAAAAGAAGGCCATTACAGAAACAGACAGTGATTTTTGATTCTTTCTTTTATACCTCTATAACTAGCTAAGTGATAAGAATACACCTAAATTCTTTCTTTTATACCTCTATAACTAGCTAAGTGATAAGAATACACCTAAATTCTTAAAGTATAGGCCTTTGCAGACAGGTCTGAATATCTGTGTCCTAACAGATTGGACAAAGATGTCTGAAAGACATGCTGACATAGTGGCTTGAACAAAGGGAGGGAGGTCCCAAGTAGAGAGGCAAAAATGTGAATCATCAGTACAAAGACAGTACGTGAAGCTGTGTTTGCAGATAATGTCACACAGGTATAGGGAGGAGAAACAGAGAAATCTGTTGCATTTCTGGTTTTATTCCATCACTGTTGAGTTTGGTAGAAGTTTCCTGACTTTCTGCTGTAGTCATACCAGATAGATAACATAGAGCTACTTCTACATACATGGTAGGAAGGAAGACAGGAGACTAGAAAACAAACAGAAGAAAATGCTGCCCATAGTAGTGGTGTTTGGTAAGAAGCAGATTTAGGTTTTTGTTCTTGATTTTACTGATCCTTTAAAAATATTCTATAATTATATACTATTTATGTAACTATGGATAGGTGTGAGAGCACGTAGTATAGTATTAAGCAGGTAGTGTGAGAACAGTGGTGGGTGAAGAAGAAACAAAATGAGTAACTTTGGAGGAGAGCATGTAATAAGTGAGAGACTGTTGTAGGTGCAAGGGGTACTTTTAAATAGGATTTAGTGTTATGTTTGAGAGAGAAATAAAGATAATTCAGAAGTGAGATGAACCAAGTTAAATGTCAGGTGGAAGAGGCAGAACAAAAGGCAAGGAGAGCAGAGATAGGAGTGGAATTGTATGAAGTCCTGCAGGAAAAAAACCCATAATTTTACTCAGGTAACTGATTATGCAAGACTGTTCAAATGCTAATTCATTCTAAGAACATTATAGTTTCACACTAACAGTGCAGCAACTGTTCTGGAGGTGGTAGTTCTCTTCTAAACTCCTATTTTCAGTCGTTTGAAACTGTGTCCAAAAAAATCTATTTTGGGGTGAGACTTCTTTTGGTTGTGGATTATTTTATGTGGAAAGTTTGAAGAAAATGTATTACTTTGTTTTATGAGTTACTAGAATATGACAAGATGTCCTGTAGTCATCAAGAATTTTATGCTTTTTGGTGCACAAATACATACGGTTAAAAAACCTTTTGATTTAAATCTTCAGACTTGACTTTGTGTATGGTGGAATGACAGTTGTGTGCTTTGATCCTGTTTGAAGGAATTTTGATTTCGCAATTACAAACTTTTGAACGTTTTTCAGATCCATTGGCCATGGGCAGCACACCTTTTTACTTTGTGATTTAAAATGAATTCCTCCCCAGAAAAGTGACTTTTTGTTGAAGAAAAAAGCCTCTAAGGGTGTTCTGTTTATTTCAGTTATGCTTCATATCTATTTTGCTCAGTTTACAAGTAAAAAAGATGGATTTTCTCACTTCCTATTCTCCCACTCAGTCTGGATCTGAAACTCATGTGGATTTCTTTCCGGCTCATGTATCGTTATTAATAATAGAGATTCTGAATTCTGCTCCCACTTTATAACTGTGTACCCTTCTTTTTGGATGCACAGGTATAATTATGGGCAGTTTTTGTACCTACAATGAGAAGTTAATTAACAATTCTCCTGACGATACACAGGAGAGGAAAGAATCCATCTCCTGCTCCTCTTTGTGTTGACTCTGCAGAACTTGCAGGAGTAAAAAATAGAAAACATTAAAATCATCAGGTATAATGCTCACTACAACCAGGGAGCACATCAGTTCAGTAAAAAGATGGGATTTTTAAGTGGTCATGTTTCAAAGCAGGACCATACTCCAAAGTATCATGCTCTGAATATTTATAGGTGTAGGTGTGTGTGCCACCATTCATACGGGAGGAAACATTATGATGATCTAATCTGATCTGTGTAACACGGTCCATAGAATTTCATCCAGTAATTCCCACATTAATCCCTTAACTTCTAGTTGAACTACAGCATATCTTTTAGAAAGAAATCCAGCCTTGATTTAAAGAATTCAAGTTATGCAGAATCCATGACACCCTAGGTAAATTGGTCAATGCGTAATTAACCTCAGTTAAAAATGAGCGCTTTATTGGCAACCTGAATTTGTCTAGCTTCAGCTTCTAGCCATTGTCTCGTTATACCTTTGTCTGCTTGATAAAACATCCCTCTATCAGAATTTCCCCCTCTGTATATAGGTACTTGTAGATTATAATTAAGGCTGTGTTAGTCACAGGTATTTTTAATAGAAGTCATGGACAGGACACGGGCAGTAAACAAAAATTCACGGCCCTTGACCTGTCCGTGACTTTTACTATATACCCCTGACTAAAACTTTGGGGGAGAGGGGTGGCCTGTGGGGCACCACAGGTGCTCGGAAGGGGGGTGCGCACGGGTGCTGGGTGAGGGCAGGCAGGGGCAGGTTCCCTACCTTGCTGCTGGGAAGTGGCGACCTCCAGCTCCTCGCTCCATGTGCTCTCTCCACTCTGCCCCAAGCCCTGGTTCTGCAGCTCCCATTGGCTGGGAACTGCGGCCAATAGGAGCTGCGGGGGCAGTACCTGCGGGCAGAGGCAGCAGTTGGAGCTAGGAGCTGAGGGAGGGGAGTTCCTGTCGCCCTTCTGGGGAGCCTCCCCCAGGTAAGCACTGCCCTGCACCCCAATCCCCAGCCCTGAGCCCCCCCCACAACCAAACTCTTGCCATGGGGGGGCCTGAGACTGTCCCAGCAGCAGCGTGTGCGACTGGCTCAGGGGCTGCCCGAGCTGCTCAGGAGGCTCCCGGGCCAGCCACACGGACCTCTGCAAAAGTCATGGAAAGTCACAGAATCAGTGACTTCTGTGATCTCTGTGACAAACACAGAGCCTTAATTATAATCAAGTTACTCTCAGTTGTTTTCACAATCTTTTAAGGTTGGACTGAATACTGTGCCACACATTTATAAACTACAGAACTATTTGAGAACAGCCCACTTCTTGTCCTGAGACAGTCATCCTTAATTTTTCCTATTTCTTACTGTTATACAAAAATGTTAACGTGTTAAAGCTCAAGGACGTAACAAATGTAAATAATACTGTCTTTGTACAAGGGCAGTCTCAGTAAAGAAACTTTTCGGAGTTACAAGAAGTGGCATCTGAAGGAATAAGGACTGGATGCTGTAACATTAACATCATGGCCAGATCATGACATCCTTACTCATTGATTTCAATAGGAATTCTGCCTGAATAAATCTTGAGTAAGGATTTCATGATTTTGCCTGTGGTGATTGATGTTGTTTATAAGGGAGTACACACAAGAATAGTTATTAAATAGTACATAAAACCAATGCATCTTTAATTCTGCCTGAATAAATCTTGAGTAAGGATTTCATGATTTTGCCTGTGGTGATTGATGATGATGATGATGATGGTGGTGGTTGTTCAAAGTTTATATAGCACTATACATTCACATGGAGCTTTACAAAGTAGTTCAAAACAAAAAACAACCCCCCCTCCCACTTTGGGACTAATGAGGCCAGACTCCTTTTGTAGCTCTCTGGCTCCTTAGTTCCCCCTTAGGCACATGGGCATTAGAGATATCATAGAGTGAGTTGCCAGAGCTTTCTTTGCTGGTGTGTGCTCTAAAATTTCAGTGAAAAGGTGGGTTCACAGCTGGGAAGGGGCACAGGGGCAGCAAAAAAATTATTGCAGTCGCAAAGCTACATTAGCTTTTGAGCATATTAATGACAAGGCTGAGGTGTGTTCATCCTTACCCCCTATTCTTACTCTGTGCATGGATTCCTAGATCCTGTGACGATTTTCTGCAGGGTCAGAGGTGGGTGGGGGAACAAGGCAGCGCCAGATATAGCATTCTCCCACCTTCTCTGACACAGAAAGGTGAAGGTCTGTACGTGGAGTCTTTCCATGTTTTTTACATCGTTTCATCCCTTGGTATCACTTTTATCTTCACTTGTGTTCGCAGCTCCCTCCCAGGTTAGTATTTGCAGTAGATTTCATTAACATGCTCTTTATTCACCATCTTTCTGGTCCTTACTTAAGATGTCTAATAAGGCTGGTGCTTATGGCAGTTCTCCCAATCATGCCTAGTACATTGCTGCCCCTTAGCTTGTGATATATCACTGTTTATTTTTACTATTTGTTTGCAATTCTTCAGCCATTTTTCAGTCCACATTTAATTTTTTTATCCCTCAATTTTATTTAATTTTTCAAATAAGATACTCTTTCAAAAGCTACATCTACCTTTTTTCTTTTCCTCCACTAGTTTTTGTAAATCTATCCCACAAAAAGCTGTCATGAATGTTTGGCATTATGTGTTGTTTATAAGGGAGTACACACAAGAATAGTTATTAAATAGTACATAAAACCAATGCATCCTTCATGTCTGGATAACTTTACCATAATCACTTTCATGTCTATTGGATAGATTTTATTAAATATGTATCTTAATCTTTTAAAAATATCAAAAAGGAGAAGAGCATTTAGCCGCTCCAGTGTGTAGCGTGTTCTACCTAAACCAGGGGTCTTAAAGTCCTAGCACACAGGCCATCTCCGGCAGGAGAACCTTCCCATTGTGCCCCTCAGAGGAGTCAGTCAGACACACTACCACCACTCTCAACTACAGGCGCCGCCTCCCGCAGCTTCCGTTGGCTGGGGGAGAGGGACTGACATACTATTCACTAGTTGCTGGGCAGAGTCAGCCATGGAGGCAGCATCATTAGTTGCTGGGCAGAATCAGCCATAGAAACAGCAACACTTTTTTCCCATGATGAATACAAGTCAGAATACCGAACACAACTGTCTGATGCACACCTTGCTGCAATCCCGAAGGTTTTAACTGCTCAGTCACTGAGGCCAAACATTAACACACTGACAGAACTGAAGCATTGCCAGGTGGCTGGCCAACACTAAAAACTCTCTGGGAGGTGAAGAATTGTGTAAAGTTGTATGACAGTTTTATTATTTCTAAGAATTTTGAAATAAAAAATACAGTATAAATGTTTTCTTTTCTGAACACCATCTTCAGTGACATTATTGGCTCACTGGGAGGATTTGAGGACTGGCACTGGCTGTAAGGCAAATTGAGTTTGAGACCCCTGACCTAAACCATCATGCTAATTTGTTAGTGCATATGTATAAAAAGTAATGTCCATTGGCCAAAATAAAATAGAATTGGATTCATGCTATGTTTTTGCCTATACTTTGTTATAAAAGTAATGTTGTTGACAAAATAGTCAGTCATTTTCTTGAGAGTCCATGTGTTTTGGTAAGATTAAAAATATAGCATTGCTACAATTATGGTTGAGGGTACACTTTTATGTGAAGCCCTTGTTTTAAGGAGTTTTTAACTTTCTAGAAAAACTACCATTAGGAATGAAATGTCTTGTACTTGTTCTTATGCTAATAGTAAAATTTTTGTGACAGTTTTTTAAATTTCATGAGGTTGTTTTCCAAGTTTCCTGAATGTTGAAAATAGCCATTCATTAATTTGACAAATTACATATCCTTTTTTTGCAGTGAGCTACTTCAAGCAATATCATTTTAAGCATTCAGACTTGGCATACGTCTTCCTCAACAAGGAATGTTTACTACGTGATACTTTTTTTTTTTTTTTTAAGTAGATGGGAAAATAGTTGTAAAGGAGTAGACATCTGTATATTGCAAGAGGATAATGTCTTTTTTTTTGTAAACAAGTATGCACTGAGTGCAATTATCCCTCTGAGAGAGTTTCTATACTTATTGAAATAACGACATAGGACCAAATTCAACCCTAGTATAAGCAAACACAATTCTGTTGAAGTCAGTGGAGTCTCGGTAGGATTGAGTTTGCTCCTACAATATGAGTTTTGAATTACTGTTTGAAGAAATATGGTTAGGGATATGATAGTAGTTATAACATTGACTTCAATGGGAGTTGTATGTGCATATGACAGGGCTGAAATTGGTTCATAGTCTGACCTGTTCATGTTCCAGATAGAGAAATGTCTGGGCTGAATTTTTCACCAAAAAAGGCAGAATTGTAGGGCCAGATCTTCAGCCAGATCATTGATTTTAATTGAGTCTTTGATTTTCACCAGTGGAGGCTTTGGTCTATATCAGGGGTGGACAGCCTAGGCCCGCAGGCTACTTCCGGCCCATTGGACCTTTTAATATGGCCCTTGAGCTCCCGCTGGGGAGCAGGGTCGGGAATTTGCCTCGTTCCGCCCACCCAGTGCTCCCCAGCTCCCGACACAACTTGATGAGCACCATCTTCCTGCACGCAGAGCCATACTGTGCAGGTGCGACCAGCACCGCTTACCCAGACTTCATCCTGCTGTTTCTGGGATTGGAACCCTGCTCCTACATGGCAGTGTGCCTTATCCCTGAAGTGCCAGCCTTCTTGCACCAGCCTCCACCCAAACTAGCCAATGATCAAGGCCAGCAGTATCACAGGATACCACCCTCCAGACTTTCGAAACTGCCCAGGGACCTCACTCATCCCAGCTAGGGGGCGTGGTACAGCCGTCTTGGTGTCACTGCCGGCAGGGCCTCTAGGAGTCCCCGGTACCATCCCTGTAGAGCACCCCCCGCGACACACCCCATGAGTCCCCCTCCTCCCACTTCAGTAACATCCCTTATAGCGTCCCTCCCCCGCCTGGGTAACATTCCTTATAGAGCCCCCCTGTGAATGTCTCTGAATTGTTAATTTCATGAGCATTCATGGCCCACCATACAATTTCCATACCCAGATATGGCCCTCAGACCAAAATGTTTGCCCAGTCCTGGTCTATATGAATGTAAGAACTGCCATATTGGGTCAGACTTGGGGGTAGTAAACAGAATAGGACAATTCTGGAGAGTTCCAATCCTATCTTCACCTCTAGCTTCTGGCAGTCAGAGGTTTAGCGTCACCCCAAGCATGGGATTATATTCTTGACCATCTTGGTTATAGCTATTGATGAACCTAGCCGCCATGAACTTGTCTAGTTCTTTATTCACCTTAGTTATACTTTGGTCATTGCACCATTCTGTGGCAATGAGTTCCACAGGTTAATTGTGCATTGTGTGAATGTTTGCCTTTGGAACCATTACTGTGAATTTTCCAACTTTGAAAAATAATGTTGCATTAATATAGGTTTTGCCATTTCAACATGCATATGCATATGTGTATGTATTTGTATAAGTAGGTGTATGAAGTAGAGTAGAGCATATTGGACAAATGGAGTGGAGTAGAGTAGAGCATATTGGACAGATCCTATTTTCTCTCTCCTACAGATTTCCTGTGCCTCAAGTCCAACAGTAATGTCAAGCTCTGGTAGCTGTAGCTCATTATCGCCTATTGGACCCCTTTGTAGGCAAAGATCATTAGCAAATGGTGCTTTGTGTTCCGAGTGTAGCCCATCAGGTGTGTCTTCACCAAATTCTAGCTACCCAAAAGCACCAGGTTTTGAACGAGAGGATCAGGTATGTAAATACTAGAAGTACAAATAAAATCTTGAGATAGGTTTTCTGTAGGCTCTAATTTCATCTTTCTTTTATATCCTTCAACTCTCTAAAATGCATTTTGATTTCTTAACACCCCCTTCCTCCTCCCCCCCAGCACTTTGAGATGGCATTTTTGCTAATACATGCTTTAGATCTTAGCAGCTTGTTGTGTAAAAGTGTTAAAATGTTTACAGAGCACAATTCCAAATGTAAGAGCAGAAAATTTTTCCAACCCCATTTTGTCTTTAAAACAGACCTAAATATATTCTTCAAATATATTCAGTTTAAGTTGTTTTTGTTTTTTTAATTTATTCTAGATTTTAGAATTTTTGGAATTTTTTGGAGTTTTTCCATTTACGAAGTCCTCAGTTTGGTTAAAAAGTTAACATGCAAATGTGTTAGATGAAATTAAAGCACATGTTTTATGTAGATGTTTATCATGAACTAAATGTAGTATTGGGAAAGAGTTCTGGGGCACCTTATAGACTAACAACCGTATTGTACCATGAGCTTTCGTGGGTGAATACCCACATCATCGGATGCAATATAGTATCTGATTTATTACACCATTAGATTAGTGCACAAGTTGCCTTATGGGCTTTAAAACAATCAGTTTGGGTTTTTTACTTAATTGAGAACTTCCTACCAAGGACTCACTTTTGCTACAAAATATTACTCATTAGAGGCTTGATCCTGCTCCTGTTAAAATCAATGGAAAGACACCCATTGACTTCAGTAGAAATTAGATCTTCTCTACAATAAATAGTCATAGTGTTCAAAGTAGGGTGACCAAATGAGAGGAAGAAAATATCGGGACACATGATGAGGGGGAGGGAAAAAAAAGCAGAGTGCTGCCGGTGGAGCAAAATATTGGGACAAATTGCGTCTCGACCAGTCTTTGGGGGACAAACATCTAAATATCGGGATGGTCCCGATTTTATCGGGATGTCTCGTCACCCTAGTTTAAGGCCAGAAGGGATCACTAGATCATCCAGTCTGACCTCCACCAACACCATCCAGCACCCAGATGCTAAACCCAACAATCAAAATTATATTAAACTATTATACCCCTCAGGAGACTAAATTATTATGTGCCACACGAGGGAATAGGAGCGACTGAGGTGCACCAGTGCTCGAGGTTCCTACAATGGTAGGGAAAAGATTGAGATATACCCAGATAATCCTAGCAAGTGATCTGTACCCACTCGTTGCAGAGAAAGGTGAAAAACCTCCATGGTCACTGCCAGTTTAACATGAGGGGAAATTTCTTCCCAACCCCACATATAGTGATCAGTTAGACCCTGAGATGAGAGCAAGAACCAGCCAAGCACCTGGGAGAGAGAATATTTGGTGTTGCCTCAGGGCCCTAGCCCTCCCTGTCTGATGTCCCCGTCTTCAACCATAGCCATCCCTGATGCTTCAGCTGAAGGAGGTTTTGTTTTTTTTAAATGTGAGGGGAAGAAGGGGAGCAGAAATCCTTTGCTGACTCTGCCAGGTGGTGGCTGAAACCCTGTACCATGAGCTTTTTAGGAACATAAGACGTAAACTGGAAATGAGCCCAAGTGCCGTTGAGTACTGCCCCCTACCAACACATTCTACCATCAAAGTACACATTGTTGGTTAGTGCATAACCTTGACTTAAGTGATTTGCAATGTAAATGTCCAGCAGACCAACTTATTTATAATGAATAAAGTTTTATTTAGCAAAAAGATGCTTTGATTCTTACATGAAGCATTGTCAGGAATGGAACAGGTTAACAGTGGAAAAACTCATAACAAGGGAAATGTCATTGTTGACAGAAGGTTATCTACCTGTATAGCTGTCATTTATCAAATACACATAAGAAACCTACTCTCCAGCAACCAAACCTACTTGATTATATGTTAAGCTTGTTCAGATATGTGATGTCTACCAGGAGTTTCTGCATAGTCTTTGTTACTTTGAAAAAACAAACAGGGTTAGCATTCCTTTTCCTTTCCCTCACCACCTCTTGATGTTCAACCCTAGATCAGCTCTGTCATTCATCAAAAAAGCCACTTGCTCAACTTTGTGTTTACTAAACAATGCTGCATCAGTTCTGTTGATTTCTGAGTTTCCTCTGATCAGCACCTCATCTCCTACATCAGCCATCTATCTCTATCCTCCATTGCTCTGCTTGGCCATTCTGTCACTTTCAATACATTAGAATTTACGGAATGGGGGACTCAGTCCTGGGAAGCAGTGACTCTGAAAAAGATGTGGGGGTATTGATGGATAATCAGCTGAATATGAGCTCTAAATATGACACTGTGGCCAAAGGAGCTAATGCAATCCTGGGATGCATAAACAGGGGAATCTCGAATAGGAATAGGGAGGTTATTTTACCTCTGTGTTTGACACTGGTGAGACCGCTGCTGGAATACAGTGTCCCATTCTGGTGCTCACAATTCAAGAAGGATGCTGTAAATTAGAGAAGATTCAGAGAAAGAGCCGTGAGAATGATAAAGCATTATAAAACCTATTTTACAGTGATAGACTCAAAGAGTTCATCTATTTAGCTTAACAAAGAGAAGGTTAAGGGGCGACTTGGTTACAGTCTGTAAATATCTACCTAGGGTGCAAATATTTAACAATAGTCTCTTCAATCTAGCAGTGAAAGATATAACACAATTTAATGACTGGAAGTTGAAGCTATACAAATTCAGACAGGAAGTAAGGTATACATTGTTAAATCTGAGAGTAATTAAACACTGGAACAGCTTACCAAGGGTGGTTGTGGATTCTCCATCACTGACCATTTTTAATTCAATATTGGATGTTTTTCTAAAAGTGATGCTCTAGGAATTATTTTGGGGAAATTATAGCCTGTGTTACACAGGAGGTCATACTAGATGACCACAGTGGTTCCTTCTGGCCTTGGAATCTACAACTTTGCCCTTGCTTGTTCAATTTCTCCCCACTCTTCCACTGACTTGAATCCTTTTGCCTCTCTCCCCCACAACAGAGTCTATCCCTCTAGCCTCAGCCTGCCCAAGTCTCCAATTTCTTAATACCTGCTGCTGGCCTGCTTAACTCCTCCGGAAGAAGCCCATGACAACATGGACTTCTGTGTGGCTATGGAATTTCTTTGATGTTGTTTTTGCTTCCCACAAAGACAACTTAATTTGCAAAATCAGCTTTGTTTGTTACACTTTGCTTAGATTGTGATAGTGATATTAATATGTTCTTTATGACAATGTTAATAAGATTGTGATGGCACAATTAAATAGGCTGCAGCCAAAATGTTTTCAGCTCGCAAAGCTGTTGTTTTGTTAAATTGGTTTCCTTAACCAAACACAGATCAATAAACACATAAGAAAAAGGAGAGAGGAGGAGAGGTGGTCATCTGTGGATGGGGGATGGCAGAGTTATTGAATCAGGCCAAAGCTGATACCCATTCTTAGCCAGGCAGGAACACTCTTGTCCATTGGTATTCAGTCAAGCTGGAGGCCAGAAAGCTGGCGGCAGAATCAGTTTGACAGATGAAATTTCACATGTTCTCTCCCAGTGTTAGGAACAGCTACGGCAGGGACCATATCCAAGACAGCTAGCGCTTAACTCTCTGTAGGATTGAAATGGCAGAGTTGTGATCAGATTGTTCCAGATAGTAGGACATAGCTGCTGCCGGCCCTGCACTAAGTATTTATAGTAACATCCACTCATTAAGCTGATATTTGACTGAGATTTTTCTTTTTTCCAGATGAAACAGAAAAGCCTGCCAGCCGACAATTATCAGAAAATAAGTGAACAAGACAATAAGCAGGTATGGTCAGTGAAAGAGTATTATATATGTGTCCTTTTTTGTTACTTACCTACCTAGCACCAAAGATGTGTCTGGAATTAGTACAGTCTAAAAAGAGTACAATAGATGCAGGACACTGTGGGGAGTGTTGGAGGAGGGGGAGGAAAACTGAGCCAATGTGATCAAGAATATGTGTCTGGAAGGCTACACAGGTTTTGGTTTGGTTGTTTGTCTTTTAAACTGACTGGACTGTGTAATTTTATGAGACTTCTTGAGGAAGTGGGATTTGAGAGGGGGACACTTAGAATGAATGAGAAGTTTGGGCTGAACACAGAAGGCGTTGTGGACTCCAAAGGAGAGAAGGATAGATAAGTAGGGAGAGGCAACTAGGTTATTGAAGACCTTGAAGATAGTAAGGGGGAAACCCATTATTTGTTTTGGGGTATGATCTAGAGCCAGTGAAGGGATTTTTAGAGGGTTATGTGGTCATTGCTTGTGTGAGGTAGAGGATTTTCACAGTAGAGTTTTGAATGAATTGAAGTTTGGAATGGGTCAGTAGTCTTGGCAAAAAGACAGGATCTGGGCAAGAGCCGTGGTGATAAAGGAGAGGAGTGGGCAGATTTTGGAGTTATTGTGGAGCTAAAACCAGCTGGAATTAGAGATAGCACTGCATCTATATGAGAGTTGAAAATTCAGCCAGCTTTCACACTTGTGGAACTAGAAGACTGATGGAATCTTCGACAGTCATGGAGATAGGAGAGTGTGGAGGGAGGATTCAGAAGGGAAGAGGAGGTGGTTACTTCTGAACAATCTGAATTTCTGCTAGCAGTGGGGGCATCCAGGTGGAGATGTGAGACCATATCAAGGGGAGAGCTCAGGTGGAAAAGTTGATAAGGATCCTAAGAACAGAAAAAAATGACAAAGGTCTGGAGAGCAGCAGCTGAGAGAAGGAGGGGCCCCTTAAACAGACACTGAAGGAGGGGTCATGAAGTGGTAGAAGAATCAGAAGGTCTAAAGCCAAGGCAGGAGAAGGGAGTCATTAGCTATGTCAATGGCCATGTAAAGGTCGAGAAGGATGAGAATGGAAAAGAAGCTTTGAGGACTGCACCTGGTGACCTTGGCAAAAGTGTTTAAATGAGGGGGAGAGGGAGCCACATTCTGTGGGATCAAGACGAGAGAGTGGACAGATCTTTAAGCTTTAAGAGAAGACAATGCACTTGAGATTGGAGAGAAAGGGAAGGCGACGAGGTTGGTAGTTGGAGAGGCAGGTGGGGTCAAAGCTGGAGGCTGGAGGGAACAATGTTTGCTTAAATGTAGTTGGGGGATTAGGGAGTAGATAAGGAAACAGGATGGGATGGCAGCAAGAAAGAGGTTTGAGCTGGAGACTAGAAGAGGATAACACTTCAAACTCAGACAGAGAAACTCTGGAAACTAAGGCAAGACCATTCTAGTTTTCTCTATGCACTAATGTGTGAGACCGTAGGCAGCAAGCGGGTGGGGGGAATGTGAGGAAGGGGCTGTGAGGAAAGGGAGAAGTGCCTATGATTGTAATAGTGAGGACTTTACAAGGGAGGAAGAAGTAAATTTTCTTGGCAAGAAATATATCTGTGCTGATTGACAAGAGGAACAAACCTGCATTGTCTCTGGATTTTCTCCAGAGATATCCAGCAGTGTGGGAGTGGAAAAAACAGTTTGGAAGAGTGAGCTAAGGCTGCAGGTCAGAAAGGGGGCCAGAAGAGTCAATTGTGGATGAAAGTATACAGTTGTTGGTGAAGACCCTGGATTCAGCTGAGAAGAATGTTTGAAATATCCTTGTGTGTGTGAGAGGTGGCTTTCAAGTGTGTTTTATCGTCACATTTTCTACACATCTGTAATTAGAATGCTTGGCAGTTAGGTTAACTCTGATCATGGTTCAATTACAGTTTTCCTCATGAGACATCTTCACAGGGTTGGCACTAATTTTAATATTTTATCTTGATTGATGTTTGCAATGTACAGTAGCTATAAACACAAGTATACAATATGTGATACAGCAGGGCCAGAGGGCAACGGATGAGTGATCGATGGGAGGTATATAAGCTTCAGGATGATCAGAGCCTTATTCCCTGTGGACTAAGGAGAGGTTACAATAGGTTAATTAGAGGACTTGCAGCCAATTAAGGCCCACTTGAGACCTAATAAAACCCCCTGATTCAGTCAGACAAGAGAGAAGAAGGAGAGCTAGCTGTAGTTTGGAAGCATAGTGGTGTTGACTAGAGAATCAGAGTACAAGGGGAAGGGAGACCCTGCCCAAGCATGGCAGAGGGGCTCCCCCGGTACAGAAGATAGAGAGAAACTCTGCCCCAGGGGTAAGAAGCCTGTGAAGCTGAAGGGGCTGGGACTGGAGTAAGGGGTGGACCTGGGTCCCTTTCCTGCTACCCTTCTCTCCCACTCCAGGGCACTAGTAGAGCCCAAGAATAGGGGCTCTACACCCTGACGCACTATACCAAGGGAAAACACAGGACCCACCACAATAGTGTTGACCATTTGCCACAAATATATAGAAATAGCAATACTTAGCTCATTCTTAACATTCTTTCCTGTAAATTTTTTAAAAATGATTTAACCTCCTTATAAATGCAACAGAATGTATGAAATACTATTGCATAAATAAAAAACTGCTGCAAATAAAAAAAAAATTATCTCATGCTCTGAGTCTCTTGGATTTTACTTTTTGATCTGTTTTTCTCTTCTGTTCAGGTATTTCCTAGGGTTGGGGAATTGAAGTTATGGTTAGGGTTAGCCTTGTAGAGGGGGAGGAAAACAAGGAAATGCACAACTGCAGATGTGTATCTGAAGGGGACAGTGAGCTCCCCATCTGTTTTTGTCAGAGAAGATGAGGAGGAGAGAAATGAGGAGTCACCCACACATGAGGAGTGTGTGTCTTGGAGTGGTGGATGAAGAGGATGAGCAGCCATGTGCATGTGTATTTGTTACTTCTGGGGGAATTCTACCCCATTGCCCCCAAAGATTTCTTTGCTTTCCCGCAGAAAAATGACTTTCTGATGGGGAAACAAAGAGTAACTGCAAGAGCAGTCAGACAGCTGCAGCAGCGAAGGAGCCAGCAACCAGAGTTGTAAACAGGGGAGTTTGAGTGGGAGTTCTGTTGGAGGAGTTTGCGGGGAAAACGAAGAGAGGCAGGCAGAGGAACAGATAAGCTAGTGAGTGGAGTGTGTAGTGGTCTGGCAGTGTTTTGGTGCTTGTTGGGGGTTTGTGTTGCTGCGGGTGATGGTTGTTTGGTTTGGTTTGGTTTGTGTTTCCTGGACTAACAGGTTTTAGGTGGGAAGGCTATGACAGATACAGAGGCAGCGGTGGAAGACACAATGAAGATGACTGGATGTGGAAGCTACGGCATGTACATGATCCTGGAGGGGGTACCTGAAAAGAGTTTTGTCTTCATGAAGTGCCGCCTGATGGAGCTGATGGAAGAAAAGATCCAAGGATTGGAGATGCAGGTGGAAACTCTGGTTGAGTTTAGAAGGGGGTTTGAGCAGATGATGGAGCAAAGACATGTTTAAAGGGAAAAGCTCAGACTTGCAGATGGAAACAGGACCAAAGAACTCTGAGGGGAGACTGCTGGGTGAGGAAAGTGGACAGTGGAAGCATGTGACTAAGAGAACCAGGCAGAGGAAAAGATGGGCTAGTGAAGGAGAAATAGAGCTCAGGAACAGGTTTGCAGAGTTTGAAAATGAAGAAGGGGCACAGTAGGTTGTCACTGAAGGTGAGAGGACAAGGAAGAAGAGAAGAGCAGCTAGTCTTATAGGAAGTGGGGAAGAGTCAAGGGAGATAACACCAAATATGAGCCGTAGGAGGATACGGGATGGATTACAGAGGATTGCAAGGGACAATAGGAATCGAGAGGACTTGCAGCCAGAGGGAACAGGGGATAGACTGGAGAATCGCACCATCACCAGGAAAAGGCAGGCCTACGTGATTGGGGGCTCCTTACTGAGAAGAACAGACAGGCCTGTAACCAGAGCTGATCCAGAGAACAGAAGATTGTGCTATCTGCCGGGTGCTAAGATATGGGATGTAGACCTGAGGCTGAAGAGGATCCTAACTGGAGCAGGAAAGAATCCACTGATTGTCCTTCATGAGGGAACAAATGATATGGCTAGATTCTCCCTGGAATGTATCAAGGGAGACTGTGCCAGGCTGGGGAAGACGCTTAAGGAAATCAAGGCTCAGGTGATCTTCAGTGGGATTCTGCCTGTTCCTAGAGAAGGGCAACAAAGGTATGACAAGATTATGGCGATCAACAGATGGCTAAGGCAGTGGTGCTATAAGGAGTGCTTTGGGATGTATGGCCACTGGGAAACATTCATGGACAGAGGACTGTTCTCTCGGGATGGACTTCAGCTGAGTAGGGAGGGAAATAGACATCTAGAATGGAGGCTGGCACAACTGATTAAGAGAACTTTAAACTAGGAATTTGGGGGAGATGGTTGGGAGATGTCCAGGTAATCTCCACGCTGGATTTTAACATTGAGAGGGAAGAAAACAAAGAAAGAAAGGATACAGCCATGGGTAGGAGAATAGACGTACGGAGGAAGGGTCGTGTAGATACCAGTCTAACTGGTGATAGTGGTGGTAGAATGTCTGTGCCTAATCAGGTAAAGAATGTCAGTGAAGCCAAACAGCAAAAATTAAGATGTTTGTACACTAATGCGAGGAGCCTAGGTACAAAATGGAGGAACTAGAGTTACTGGTGCAGGAAGTGAAACCAGATATTATAGGGATAACAGAAACAGAAACATGGTGGAATAGTAGTCATGACTGGAGTACAGTATTGAAGGCTATGTGCTGTTTAGGAAAGACAGAAAATAAAGGCAAAGGTGGTGGAGTAGCATTGTATATCAATGATGAGGTAGACTGTAAAGAAATAAGAAGTGATGGAATGGATAAGACAGAGTCTGTCTGGGGCCAAAAAATCACATTGGGAAATAGAAAGCTACTAGAGCCTGTCCCCCTGAGATAACATGTGCTTGGGTGTGCTACAGACCATGGGGATCTGATTTGATATGGATGGTGCAGAGACCTCTTTTAATGTTTTTTCAATGAAGTAAATACTAATGGGAATTGTGTGATCATGGGAGACTTTTAACTTCCCAGATATAGACTGGAGGACAAGTGCTAGTAATAATAATAGGGCTCAGATTTTCCTGGATGCAGATAGCTGATGGATTCACACCACGCAGTAGCACCCCTCCATCACTTCGGCTGGCACTAGTCCAGCCCCCCGCATCCATTGCGACAGACATCAGGGAAATGATTATTCCCCTATTCCGGCATTGCGACGGCCCCATCTGGAATAAATTGTAGCAATTAATTAGCATAAAGGGCGACAGGACGGGAATTTGGATTTGATCATTGTGGACTTTCCTTTGAGTTCCCCAGTCACAGGAGATCTGGCCTCCGTGGAATCATGTGTTTGAGAAATTGAGACCCTGGGCAGACCACAGGGGAACTATGTTTGGATGCGCTGATATCTAACTGTGTTTGTAAATAGAACGCAGACACATTGAATAAAGGATTTGGGTGAACACTGTTTTAGACTAATAAACAAGTGAAGCTTTAAGCACAGTTATTTTGATTTATAGGTATTTATAGCGAGCACATATACAGACGAGGTGCTGCTTCTCCTTGGTTTAATTTCTGATTATTGCCTGCACGAGTAAGTACGGCAAGTTAGGAACCCCCATGGGTAACCAGTCCAACAGGGCTCTGGCTCCAGATAAACAGCAATAAAGATCTTCTGCTGTTGATTCGTGTCAGAAGTCACGTGCTAGGCTGAACTCGATCATATTGCATCTTGGTATGGGGATTGTAGTGAACAGTGTTAGTTTACAGTGTCTACTAATCTGGGCATGCAAATACGCATTACTCTCAGGATGTGGCAAACCACCCCCACCAAAATTCTAGATTCTGTTGAAGCTGGGGGGGAGAGCAATTATTTGGCTCAAATATTAATTTTGATTTAAAAATGATTTTTTTGTTTCACTAGCAAATAACATGGAATGTAAACAGTGGAAGACACTGTGTCTGCTATTAGGAATTGACTCGCTAGTTAAACCGGCAATAAGGAAAAAGTACGCTCCGCACCTGATACCTTCTCCACTCAGATTGGACCAAACTTGTAGCTCCTGCAGTTGGATTCCCGATTTTGTCTTTAAGCAAGCATACAGGATGTATTTGCACATACAAACTACTTATGAAAACCATGGCCTTAATGTCTAATCTAAAATCTGAAGGATTAAAACTATGATTTGCCTAGGATTCTTGGTTTTCAAAAGGGGTCAACTTAAAAAATTACCAGATAGTTAGGGAGTGGAGTGGAATTGAAGAAGCTATACGGTTAGAAAATGATTAGAATAACACAGAAAAGCCTACAAGGGTAAGAAGATCGGAGTGATCACATGGAGCTACATTAACTGAGGTCAGATATGCATGTTAGGGATATAAGTGAGAGGCCAAAAGCATTAGACGTTGGACTTGCAAAGGAATTAAAACCAATAGTACAGGTTATAGTCCTATAAATAAGAGATCTGAACAAAGAAAGCAGCAACATCTGACGATGGGTGAGATAGTTAAAGACAATCTAAAGCATGGCAATTATCTCAATAGCTAAACAAATACTTTGCATCAGTCTTTCATGAGGCTTAATGAGAAGCTTAGGGATAATGGTAGGATGACAAATGGGAATGAGGATATGGAGGTAGGTATTACCACATCCGAGGAAGAAGCCAAACTCGAACAGCTTAATGGGATGAAATCGGAGGGCCCATATAATCTTCATCCAAGAATATTAAAGGCACTGACACATGAAATTGGTAGCCCATTAGCAAGAATTTTTAATGAATCAGTAAACTCAGGGGTTGTACCGTACAATTGGAGAATTGCTAACATAGTTCCTATTTTTAAGAAAGGGAAAAAAAGTGATCCGAGTAACTATAGGCCTGTTAGTTTAACATCTGAAGTATGCAAGGTCTTGGAAAAATTTTTGAAGGAGAGAGTAGTTAAGGACATTGACATCCATGGTAATTGGGACAAAATACAACATGGTTTTACAAAAGGTAGATCGTGCCAAACCAACCTGATCTCCTTCTTTGAGAAGGTAACAGATTTTTTAGACAAAGGAAACACAATGGATCTAATCTACCTCGATTTCAATAAGGCATGTGACACGGTTCCACATGGGGAATTATTAGTTAAATTGGAAAAGATGGGGATCAATATGAAAACTGAAAGTTGGATAAGGAACTGGTTAAAGGGGAGACTACAACAGGTCATACTGAAGAGTGAATTGTCAGGCTGGAAGGAGGTTACTAGTGGAGTTCCTCAGGTATCGGTTTTGGGACCAATCTTATTTAATCTTTTTATTACTGACCTTGGCAAAAAAAGTGGGAATGTGCTAATAAAGTTTGCAGATGACACAAAGCTGGGAGGTATTGCCAATACAGAGAAGGACTGCAATATCATACAGGAAGATCTGGATGACCTTGTAAACTGGAGTAATAGGATGAAATTTAATAGTGAAAAGTGCAAGGTCATGCATTTAGGGAGTAATAACAAGAATTTTTGTTATAAACTGGGGATGTGTCAGCTGGAAGTAACGGAAGAGGAGAAGAACCTTAGAGTATTAGTTGATCACAGGATGACTATGAGCTGCCAATGTGATATGGCTGTGAAAAAAGGCTACTGCGCGTTTGGGATGCATTAGGTGAGGTATTTCCAGTAGAGATAAGGAGGTGTTAGTACCGTTGTACAAGGCACTGGTGAGACCTCATCTGGAATATTGCGTGCAGTTCTGGTCTCTCATGTTTAAGAAGGATGAATTCAAACTGGAACAGGTTCAGAGACGGGCTACTAGGATGATCCGAGGAATGGAAAACCTATCTTATGAAAAAGACTCAAATAGCTTGGCTTGTTTTGCCTGACCAAAAGAAGGCTGAGGACAAATATGATTGCTCTTCATAAATATATCAGAGGGATAAATATCAGGGAGGGAGAAACATTATTTAAGCTCAGTACCAATGTGGACACAAGAACAAATGGATATAAAACTGGACATCAGGAAGTTTAGACTTGAAATTAGACAAAGGTTTCTAACCATCAGAGGAGTGAAGTTCTGGAACAGTCTTCCAAGGGGAGCAGTGGAGTCAAAAGACATATCTGGCTTCAAGACTAAGCTTGATAAGTTTATGGAGGGGATGATATGATGAGATAGACTAATTTGGGCAATTAATTGATCTTTGACTATTAGCAGTAAATATACCCAATGGCCTGTGATGCGATGTTAGATGGGATGGGATCTGAGTTACTACAGAGAATTCTCTCCTGGGTGCTGGCTGATGAGTCTTGCCCACACACTCAGGGTTTAGCTGATCGCCATATTTGGGGTTGGGAAGGAATTTTCCTCCAGGGCAGATTGGCAGAGGCCCTGGGGGGTTTTCACCTTCCTCTGCAGTGTGGGGCATGGGTCACTTGCTGGAGGATTCTCTGCATCTTGAGGTCTTTAAACCATGATTTGGGGACTTCAATAGCTCAGACATAGGTTAGGGATTTGTTATAGGAGTGGGTGGGTGAGATTGTGTGGCCCGTATTGTGCAGGAGGTCAGAATAGACGATCATAATGGTCCCTTCTGACCTTAAAGTCTATGAGTCTATGAGCAGTCATGCAACTTTTCCCAGCAGCATGTTTTGGGTGCCCATGGCAGCTGGCAGAGAGTTAAATCACTGTAGGGCACGAGGCAGGACTGGGGAAGACCTGGCTGGTCTTTCCTACCATGCGCCAGGCTCAGCTGCTAGTCCCAGCTGGGCTGGGGAGGACGGGACTTCCTCTTTCCTTGCACGGCATCCAGGGCTGGGTCAGACCCACCCCCAGATTTCTCCCCCAGCTGCAGGAAGCTCTGCAAACGCAACACTCCCCCCCGCGCTTTCCTGCACCCATCTCTCCTCAGTTGCAGGGGGAGGGATCACTACGGGGAGCTGCTCCCCCAGCCGCTGAGGATCCAGACCCTCCCCCATACCCAGACCCTCCCACCAAGCCTCACCCCTCATGCACCCAGAACCCCCCTGAGGAGACCCACTACCACTGCACCTGGACTACTCCGATGAGCCACTCTCATCTGGATCCCCACCCCACCAAGCCCCAACCAGCTGCCCCTGGATCCCACCCACTGAGCTCCACTCCCCCAGCATCTGGATCCCACACTGAGCCCCACACATCCAGACCCCCTGTCGAGCTCTGTCCCCACTATACCCAGACACCCACCTCATAGAGCCCCAGCCACCTTCACCTGGATCTCCCTGCAGAATCCCATTACTGTTGCATCCAAAAAACGCCAACAAGCCCCTGTGCATCCAGATCCTGCCCTGCACCTGCATCCCCCAGTGAGTCACCTGCACCCAGATGGCCCCACACAGAACCCTCTCAACCCTCACCTGCATCCCCCCACACTAAGCTCCTCCATACTTGAATTGTCCCTCCATGCCTGGTGCACCTGGCATGGAGGGACAAAGCACTGGGGTGTTTCTGGGGCAGGCTCGATCCTTGTTCTGTGTCAGGGTTGGGTGCAGCCTCACCGCTGAGTCCGTGTCCCGTGTGGAGCTGCAGAGTGATCTCCCATCTCTGTGCAGCCAGTGGCCTGTATTCCCCAATGCCATGCTGGAGCCTCCACATTTATCTGACAAATAAAATTTGCAGAATTTTAAAATATTGTGTGCAAAAATTTTATTTTTTTGCCACAGAATTTTTAATTTTTGGCACAGAATGCCCTCAGGAGTAGAGTGTGTGTGTGTGTGTGTGTGTGTGTGTGTGTACCTACCAGGGTGAGGTAGGAGGAGAGCATGGAATCCCCATCTTCATGTGCGTTTGTGATTGGGGGAAACCTGCAAGGATTCCCCAGTTTGAGTGTGGTGGTTAGAGCGTAGAGAAGGCAAACAATGCTTGGCACTCTTAATTCTTCTCAGTTGATTGCACATGTGCATTCCACTGTAGGTGTGTCCATTGTGCAAGCACAGTTACTGGACATTTTCCCTCAGTGCGTACCCATTGGATGGCTCAGGCACTCTGCGTGCCTGCCATGCTGATCCAATATGTGATGTTGATAGAAGGCCCAGCTGACCATTTCTCACTCAGTTCTTTTCTACTACCACCTGTGAACTGTTGCTGGAAGTGTTTTCCGTATGTATGGCGCACAGTCTGCTCTCAGTGACTGTCATTTTTCTCTTTACTCTCTGTTTTTGGTTCCTAGTAAGTTGTAAACAGTTAGACTGTTCTCAGTCAGTTAACATATAAGTTTGTATAGGACCTTGGGCACCTCTAAAGAGACTAACAAATTTATTTCAGCATTAAGCTTTTGCAGGCTGCAACTCACTTCTTCAAATGCATAGAATGGAACACACAACAGAAGACTTGATTTATACATACAGAGAACACGAACAAGTGGAAGAAGTGACTCAGCACCAACTGTAAGTAGGGTGTCCGATCAATTGAGTGACTATGAGCGCAGGAGAAAAAACCTTGAACGTGATAATCGAGCATGATCCATAGAAGGTTGTGAGGAGAGCGTACATTGGCCAAAACCCGGAAGTCTCTATGCAAAGAATGAAAATGGACACAAATCTGACAATCAGGGATCATAACATTCAAAAACCAGTGGGAGAACACTTCAACCTCTCTAACCACTCAGTGACAGACTTGAAAGTGGCAATTTTGCAACAAAAATACTTCAAAAATAGACTCCAAAGAGAGACTGCTGAACTCGAATTAATATGCAAATTAGATAGAATTAACTTTAAACAGAGACTGGGAATGGTTGGGCCATTACACTAATTGAATCTATTTCCCCATGTTAAATTCTGAGATTAGATGAGACCTGCACTGTATATACATACACCACTCACTAATCTCCTAAAATCCTATCTCAGGACATGGTGGGCTCAGTGTGAAATATGGGAAGGATTCTTTGCTGGTGCTCTCTTCATTGGTTATTGCAAAGTCCTGGGAAGGATTATAGAGGGGATATCCTTAGAAGATTATAGGAGTGTTTATCCAGGGCACAGGATTGAACCTCAGAAAAGTGAGCAGATCCTCAGATGTCTCTCAACTTGCAAAGAAAAATAAAAAGAGAGGTTTAATATATTTTACTATCTTTTATATACAGCAGAAAAAAAACACAGCTTTTTATGACTCTTGTTTCTCTTCAGAGGACCTAGTGGATGGAGCACTGGACTGAGATTCAGGAGACCTTGGTTCTATTCCAGACTCTGCCACTAGTCCACTGGGTAACCCTGGACAGGTCACTTCACCTCTCTCTGTCTCAGTTTGCCTATTTGTAAAATGGAGATGACGACACTGGCCAGCTTTTGGAAAGTGTTTTGAGATCTGCAGATGAAAAGCTCTATTTAAGAACTAGTTAGTTAGTTAGTTAGTATAAAACATGGCAAGACACATTGTCTGCTCCAACCATCTTTAAATCTCAGGCACAAAGACAGAAATTCAGGTAAGGAAAGGTATGGAGATAAAACTGGTGGGGGAAAAAACAAGATAGAGAGAATGTTTGATAGATAAGTGGTGGAATGAAAAAAAGTATGAAGCTGAGAGAAGGCGATAAAAAGAATAGCATGGAGAGAGGAGTGTAGGGAAGAAGGAGGGTAGAGGTGGGTGATATATGTATAGGGGTTTGAACTGAGTCAGGAGATTCAAGGAATATGGAGGAATTGATTGCTACCCTTGAAGCAGGAATTATAATGTAAAATTCTATGGCCTTTGTTATGCAGGAGCTCAGACCAGATGATCACAATGCCCCTAATGGCCTTAAAACCTATGAAAATAACATTCATAACGTCCAAAAGAAGGAAAAAGAAAAAAAGGTGGACAGAAACTAGTAAAGATTAGAAATAGAGGCAACTCTGATTTAGTGACAAAATCCAGACTAGATAGCTAACTGTATTAATACAGCCAGCTTTCTTAGTATCCTTGAAGATGAACCTATGGTATGGTATGGCCTGGCTACAGAACCTCAGTTTGTTCTCCAGTTCCCCAACCACTCAGATGCCAGAGAGGTGCCACTCATTCCACAGCAGTGGGTTTCATTTAAGAACCTAGATAAACAATAATTAGGGCCCTGCCAAATTCACTGTCCATTTTGGTCAATTTAACTGTGATAGGATTTTAAAAATGTAGGGCTTTCAAGCGATTAAAAAAATTAATCAATTAATTGTGCAATTAATCACACTGTTAATAATAGAATACAATTTATTTAGATATTTTGGATGTTTTCTACATTTTCAAATATATTGATTTCAATTACAACACAGAATACAAAGTGTACAGTGTTCACTTTATATTTATTTTTATTACAAATATTTGCACTGTAAAAAACAAAAGAAATAATTTTTTTCAATTCACCTAATACAAGTACTGTAGTGCAATCTCTTTATCATGAAAGTTGAACTTACAAATGTAGAATTATGTACAAATATAACTGCATTCAAAAATAAAACAATGTTAAACTTTAGAGCCTACAAGTCCACTCAGTCTTACTTCAGCCAATCGCTCAGACAAAACAAGTTTGGTTACAATTCGCAGGAGATAATGCTGCCTGCTTCTTGTTTACAATGTCACCTGAAAGTGAAAATAGGCATTCTCATGGCACTGTTGTAGCTTGGGGTCACAAGATATTTACGCACCAGATGCGCTAAAGATTCACATGTCCCTTCATCTTCAGTCACCATTCCAGAGGACATGCGTCTGCTCAATAACGATCCAAAGTAGTGTGGACCGACTCATGTTCATTTTCATCATCTGAGTCAGATGTCACCAGCAGAAGGTTGATTTTCTTTTTTTGGTGGTTCGGGTTCTGTAGTTTACACATCTGAGTGTTGCTCTTTTAAGACTTCTGAAAGCATGCTCCACACCTCATCCCTCTCAGATTTTTGATGGCACTTCAGATTCTTAAACCTTGGGTCAATTGATGTAGCTATTTTTAGAAATCTCACAATGGTACCTGCTTTGCGTTTTGTCAAATCTGCAGTGAAAGTGTTCTTAAAACAAACTATGTGCTAGGTCATCATCTGAGACTGCTATAACATGAAATATATGGCAGAATGTGGGTAAAACAGAACAGGAGACATATAGTTCTCCACAAGGTGTTCAGTCACAAATTAAATTAACACATTATTTTTTAACAAGTATCATCAGCATGGAAGCATGTCCTCTGCAATGGTGGCCAAAGCATGAAGGGGCATATGAATGTTTAGCATATCTGGCACATAAATACCTTGCAACACCGGCTACACAAGTGTCATGCAAACGCCTGTTCTCACTTTCTCACATTATAAATAAGAAGCAGACAGCAGTATCTCCTGTAAATGTAAACAAACTTGTTTCTCTTAGCGATTCGCTGAACAAGAAGTAGGACCAAGTGGACTTGAATCTCTAAAGTTTTACATTGTGTTTTTGAGTGCAGTTATGTAACAATAAAGAAATCTACATTTGTAAGTTACACTTTCACAATAAAGAGATTGTACCAGAGTACTTGTATGAGGTGAATTGAAAAATACTATTTCTTTTATCTTTTTTACAGTGCAAATATTTTTAATCAAAAATATAAAGTGAGCACTGTATACTTTGTATTCTGTGTTCTAATAAAAATCAATATATATGAATAGAAAAACATAAAAAATATGTAATACATTTCAATTGGTATTCTATTGTTTAGCAGTGCAATTAATCATGATTAATTTTTTTAATCACGATTTTTTGAGTTAATGGTGTGAATTAACTGATTAATCAACAGCCCTAAAAATAGTAAATTTCATGATTTCAGCTATTTAAATCTGAAATTTCATGGTGTTATAATTGTAGGGGTCCTGACCCAAAAAGGGGGGCAAGGGAGGGAAGGTATTGCAGTACTGCTACACTTACTTCTTGGCTGCTTCTGGCTTCAGCACTGTCTTCAAAGCTGGGCAGCATAGAAGTAAGGATGACATCTTATGGTATTGCCACCCATACTTCTGCGCTGCTGCCTGCGGAGCTGAGCTCCCTCAGTCAGCAGCCACCGCTCCCTGGCCACTCAGCTCTGAAGTCAGCAGCACAGAAGTAAGGGTGGCATGGTATGGTATTGCCATCCTTACTTCTGCGCTGCTAGCTGGGCGCTGCCTGGCTTGGTGCCTGACCAACAGTTGCCTCTTTCCAGATGCCAAGCTCTGAAGGCAGCGCAGAAGTAAGAGTGGTAATACCTCAACCTCCCTAAGATAACCATGTGACCCCCCTGCAACTCCCTTTTGGGCAGGACCCCCAATTTGAGAAATGCTGGTCTCCCCCATGAAATCTGTATAGTATAGGGTAAAAGCACATAAAAGACCAGATTTCACAGGGGGGAGACCAAATTTCATGGTCTGTGATGCGTTTTTCATGGCCATGAATTTGGTTAGGCCCTAACAATAATTAATAAATACTTAACATTTATGAATCTATTTAATCTTCAAAGCCCATGAAAAACAGTAGCATAACTGGTTTGTTTATACAGGATTTTGCACATTTCAAGTGCTGTATAAGTGTTGAATGTAATGTTACCACTTTTGACCCTAGTGGCTAGCCAAAATTTTGGAATCTTAGCAGGTTTTTCCAGTTAGGAGGAGAAATTGACATTAGGTATTTGATGCAATTTTGTTTATTTACAAAGAATGTACAAAGTCCTGTTTCCCTGAACACAGTAGGGGGCAAACAGCAGGAGACAGTTCCTTTGTTCGCTAGTCCAAACCTGTCTTTCCAGCCAGCACATAGGTGCCAACTTCGTGGGTGTTCTGGGGTTGGAGCACACACAGGGAAAAATCGGTGGGTGCATTGCACCCACCAGCAGCCAAGCTCCCCACCTCACCTCGCCTCCGCCTCCTCCCCTGAGCACGCTGTGTCCCCGCTTCTCTTCCCAGCGCTTGCTGCCGCAAAACAGCTGTTTTGCAGCGTAACAAGCTCTGGGAGGGAGGGAGGAGGAAAGGGAATGCAGCATGCTCAGGGGAGGAGGCGGGAAAGAGGCGGGGCCGGGGCGAGGATTTGGGGAAGGGGTTGGAATGGGGGCGGGGTGGAAGCGGGGGCTGAGGGGGAGGCCGGGGCAGAGAGGGGTCAAGCACCCACCGGCACCAGCAGAAGTCGGCGCCTATGAGCCAGCACTCTGTACCCAGCCAGCTTTTCTCTCTTCATGTTCTCTCAGGCCTACATACCAACCTGCTGTTACTGTCTGATTGGCTTTCTCTCTCTGCTTCAGCTTGTGCTGTTTCTCGCTCACCCTCTCACATAGATACCAAAACATTTCTACCAATCAAAGTGCTAGCCCCTGCATCTGAAATCCCTTGGACTTCTACTCAGTTTTGCCATGTGCCTGTGTTTTGGGTGCTACTGCTACTGTTTCAGCCACCTATGCATAGCTAACAGTGTGTTGAGAAGAGTTGTCTCAGCTACTGGGCTGTTGCAAGGTGCAAACTAAGGCCCTGATCCAGCAAACAATTACATGTGATAACTTTATGCACATGACATGTCCTGATAACTTCACACACAAGTTGTCCCATGTAAATCAAACACTTGTGTCATGTTTGCAGGATCAGGTAATAAATGTAGTTCTAACTCATTCTATCTACAGCTACATACAAAAAACTACATTAAAAGAATGTTAATGTTGCAAATCAAACAGAATGTACAAAATGCTATAATTAAGGTGGCCTGTGTATTCTTAATTCTGCCCCCTGGTGCATCATGATTATAGATATGATTTTGTCACGGTAAAATTAGGCAAACTTCATGGCGCAGTCATGGTAAAAATATACAAAATCAGGGTATGGTCACGGTGGGGTCTGAAGCCAGAGCCAAAGAAGTCACAGAGATCTGTCAACGTCATGGAATCTGTGACCTCCGTGACCAAACCGTATCCTTAGTTATGACAGAGTTTTGAAGTACATGATTACATACTATTTTTTCCTCATTCACTGCACAGGATGAATGGTGCTCACATCGTGATAAGATACTCAATATTTTGTTTCATCCACAATCCTCACTGTGTGGCCCCATGCTGTATTTACTGCACACCATTCAAGCTATGCTCTGAATATGGAATTATTAATTTAGTCATGAACTTTTCTGTGGCACTCCTGACGGTAGCATCTTCACACTTCACTAACATTAATGAATTTATCTTCACAACATCCCTATGAGGTAAGGTGGTATTATTGTTTCTATTTTACAGATGGGGAATTGAGGCACAGAGTCATTAATTTCAGAAGTGTACACAATTTTTGGGTGCCCAGTTTAACATGCCTATGCCCTAATTTTTCAGAGAACTTAATATTTTATAGCACTTTATAGGTTCAAAGCATAACTCCCATTGACTTCAGTTGCAGCTGTGAGTGATGAGACCTAAGATCTGATTTATAGAAGGACTAAAGTTAGGGACCTAGAAAATGAGGAATACCCAATTGGTGACCACTTGTGAAGTAAGTGTTAGATTTAAAGAGTTCTGTGGCACCTTATAGACTATTTGCCCCTTTTACAGATCCAGACTAACACGGCTACCCCTCTGATGTTAGGTTTAAATGTCTTTGCCAGCATCACATAGAAATTCTCTGGCAAAGGAATTGGATTCTATCCATGCTTTAGGGTGCCATTCAACTGCATTAACCGCTAGACCATCCTTTCTCTTCCTGCAGTCCTCTGTCTCATTCATTACCTGGCTACTTTTCATAGATTCCTGTTTCACTCAAACACTGGGATACTTGGGAAGCAAAGTTGTAGATCTAGGAGTACTGGCATATTGATGACACAGCATACTCTATAGTATTTCACGAACAGAAGTTGGTCCAATAAAAGATATTACCTCAGCCACCTTGTTTCTCTAATATCCTGGAACAACATGGCTACAGCTGCATTGCATACAACAGTTTCTCCAAGCATTCTATCGAAGTTAGAATGAAAGAGGTGATTGAACTGAGAATTTAAGAGACTTCACAGTTGAGAGCTAGACATCTCATTGAGTAGTGCAGTAGAAATGCTTACTTAGATCAAACTTTCAAGAAGGAGATGCAACTCCCACCATAATCCTTTGAGATGCACGCAAAAGAAATTGATGAAGTCAGCATAATACACTATCCACTTGTGCAAGATCTTGAGACAAGTCAACAGTACCCCTTCATGGACAGGATCAGAAAACTACAAAAATATCTACTAGTGTCAACATGCATATTTAGCCTTTGTCCGTTGCCATATGGAAATTGTTTATCAGTTCTACAACCAGTTTCGTTTCCATAGTGTATCCAGGTCTGAAATCTGACTGGAAACTGCCAAAGATTTTGGTACAAATCAGTTTAGCACTTCAACAGAGAACTAATGTATTAATGCAAATTCAGTGCTCCTGAGTCATAGGCACCAATGCAATAAGTCACTGTTCCGTACACTCTTATTGAAACTTGATGATATTATTTTGTTAATTTTTTAAATTAAAAGACAAAAAAAAAAATTGGGTTCTGCACAAACTCACTCCAAACTTTTTGAAACTTAATTTTCCTGTTCAGAGTGTTAACTGGTGATAGTTTTTTCCCTACAAATTTATTAAATATCTTGAATTAAAGACCTAACCTCTTTCCTTGGGTCAGTAGGGCTCAGCTAGAGGTAAGCAGGACAGGGGTATAAGCGCCATATGTACAGTCATATTTTGACACTATGCTAGCTAACTTGGACTCTAGCTTCAGTAATATATAGGTGTATGAGTCTGTATGTTTATGTCTAGGAAATGAATTAAATGACCTAATGCCTCTAGGTCTTTTACACCTCAAATTTCTATGATCATTTTTTATATGGGAATACAGAATTGACTTCAATCACCTTGCATGGATTTTTTTTTTCTTTTGGAATTGTTCCTCAGGCTCCAACTATCCTAGCCCTTGTATAACTGCCTTTGTGACATATATTTTCTGGGAGCCATTTCTGGACTGTTGGAATGTGCTAGCTTTGTCAAGCACATTTGCTGTTAAATACACAGGAACATGATCCTAAATTCATTAATTCCATAGATTCTTTTGCTGTGCAAATTTAAATAACCTATATAATGTCTCCCAAATCTTTGTTTTTAAGATTATTTTAATAATTTTGTTTACAAATGCATTTTGCTTATTTTATTTATATATTTTTAAACAGAACCATCTCAGTGTTTTTTCAGTGATTAATCCACTTGCTTCAAGTATAACCTCCAGTATAACTTCTAGTCTGGCTTCCAGTATTGGATCAGATAATTCATCCCCAACAGCTCTCTCAGCTATCAGTACTAAAGCTCTCCCATTCTACCCTGGCAGTAATACAGTTGAATCAGTTATAGGTAAGTCTGAGCATTTCCTCTTTTATTGCACGTTTTGTGTTTTTTTCAAGATTTTTCTATTTTAATATACGTTCAGAAAATGCATACTGAGAAGGGCGGTTACATTTTTACATATTTGCTTTATTATCTGCAGTTAAAATTAATACTTGGAATTGAATTTAATGTTTTTCCAAATCAGCAGCTTTTATAAATTCTCAGATGGAAATTTAGGAATTATCAACCTGGAACAGATCAGTGGACCATTTAATCTGGTATTCTGTTTCTGATAGTGGCCAATATTTAAGAAGTTATAAAACTTTGATAATGTATCTAATTTTGCTCTTATAGGAGAGAGGTTATTCTCCTGATTCCTGCTGGTGATCAGTTCATGCCATCGAACATGAGGTGTTTTACAGTTTTATTCCAGCAAGTGTAATTGCAGATTATGTTTTATTAATAGAAATGTGAATTCTTTCTTTGAGTGATTATCCCTATATATTCCATTCTTAATGCTCATGAGATTGGAATCTTTTGGCCAGCAGCATCCATCGGGGCTGTGCATGCGCCCTGAATGTCCTTGTGCCCTGTACTGAGGGCATAAATGATAGAGCATGCCCAGCTGCCCCTCAGATCCCTCTTCATCCCCCATAGCTGGCAATGTCTATGTCATGATGCACTCACAAGAACTCGCGTGCATCTGAAAAAGTGTGGTTTTTTTACCCACGAAAGCTTATGCCCAAATAAATCTGTTAGTCTTTAAGGTGCCACCGGACTCCACGTTGTTTCACAAGAACTATTTTTTTACCTAATTGTAAACAATTAATATAACTAATATTTACTATAGTTAGTATAGTTTTTGCCTGGTGGCACGTGGGCTTGTTGGTTTTGTTTTTATTTTCAGATTTTTGAGGGAAATTATTTTTTCCTGGTACCAATTATAATGTGTTTTCACATTCCTGTGGCCCGTGCTGCTTCCCACAGCTCCCATTGGCCGGGAACAGCGAACTGCGGCCACTGGGAGCTGTGGGTGGCCGTGCAAATGTAAAGAAACTGTCTAGCGACCTGTTGGCGGATTACCCTGATGGGCCATGTGCAGTCCACAGTTGCCCTACTATCCTAGAAGGTTTAATGAGAGCCCCATATGAGCTACTGGCAACTTGCTCTTTGTTATATTTATCCATGAAGATAATATTTAAGTAGCAATTATCAGCCAAAAGAATAGGGGAAATACAGGAACTTATGGCAGGCGTTCTTCATAAAATATTCCATAAGGATAAGGTCATCCTGAGGCCCCATCCCAAGTTCTTGCATAAAATAGTCACTGATTTTCATTTGAACTAAATTAATTTGCTAGATTTCTGCCCCCACCCGCCCTCCAAACACATTCTAATCAGGGGAGGCTAGTTTACATATGTTAGATGTCTTTAGAGCACTTTTGTACTATTTACATAGGACTAAATCGTTTACGAGTCTCTCCAATAAATTTTTATGGCATTTCTTGATGGGGCTCTTTATTTCAACCCTCAGACTTTTGATAGTTTCATTAGTCTGTTATAAGCTAGCCAATTTAAGATTCCACCAGCTCAGGTTAGGACTCATTCCAATAGGGCTCAGACATCATCTGCAGCTTCTTTGGGAAGCATACCCATTTCAGAAATACACAGGGCAGCAACTTGAGGTTCAGTCCATATCTTTATAAAACATGTTCCCTCATTGAAGCATCAAGATATAATGCTTCTTTTGGCAGAGCTGTGCTACAGTCTTTGTTTAGGTGGACTCCAAACACCCACCTCTTCCTCATCAGGTCAGTGCTTGAGAGTCACCAAGAGAGGAGTATGTATGGAAAATCACTTGAAGAATAAGGAACGGTTACTTACCTTACAGTAACTGTGGTTGTTTGAGATGCTCCCTCCTTCCCTGCTACTATGGAGTCCCTTAACATCTGGATTCTGTATTGACAAAATAGCTAATGGGCGATTGGGCCCACTCTACCCTTTGTGCCTTTGGTACAGGGCATGAGGAGACTAGGGGCACATGCATTGCCCCAATAGGCGTGACTGTAGCCAAAAGAGTCTGGTCTTGAGATCATGGGGTCCATGCATATCAAGAATGGAATATATGTATGGACAGCACATCTTGAAGAACCATCGTTATTTTAAGATTAGCAACTGTTTCTTCCTTTTTAGAACCTTCTTAAGCTGTTAGCCTCACTAATACATAAGTGAATTTCACAGCATAATTATACATTAGGTAAAAATTATCTTTTTAATTTTTAAGTTTGTTAGCTCCTCTTCTGTAATAGCCCAAAGTGTTTAACAGCTATCTGTTCTCTTTATTAGTTGATTTGCTGTATTTTGATAACAGTTGCACTGGGCAGTTAGCTTGCTTAAAATGCTGAAAGGGCATATTCTTTGAGTATACAGCATAACTACAGTGTTAACTTTAACACGCTCAAGATTAAATTGCTGTATGCTATAGAAGATGGGTATTTTTCTGTACAAGAGTTCTCCATGACGGCTCATTCCCTCTTGCTTACATTGGTATAACTAATGTGAAATCCCTCATAATGTCCCTCTCTCCCAGCACATGGATCTTCCTGCCCAATTCCACTGAGTCCAATGGGTTTTGCAGCTAGACGGGATAAAGGTATTTACCCTCTCAACTGAAAAATGCACCTGCACGCCCCTGACAAGAACCCAGTGCTTACATCTCAGCCTTTAGAACCCATCCAATTCCTCCTGAGTGTTTCTTAGCTGCTAGTTAGGACTGTGAAAGTTACATTCATGGTATAAATTGCTTTGTTTTAGTTAGCTAATAAATGTGAAAAGCCAGATGTGTTCTAAATAAAACTGGATTGCATCTTCTTAAATTTCTGTATTAGAAATTCAGTTAGACAGGTCAATTCTTACAATTAAAGCTCACATTTGAAGTTTCCTGTTATCTACATTATGTTTGCATTCTTATCTATGAATGACTGTAGGAAAGTTGGGATAAAGACCCCCTAATTATTGTCATTCACAAAATTTTTATTCTTAAATCTGTCAGGAGCTCAGACAAAGTTGGGAATAAAACTTGTGAAAAAACAAAATGTACAGGTGTTCAGCAATGAATTGTGGTACAATACATGCTGCTGGTTTGGGACATAGTTCAGCTCCTATTAAAGTCAGTGGAAAGACTCTCTCTGACTTTAGAGCAGTGGTCCCCAAGCTGTGGGACATGACCCTTAAGGGGACATGGAGAAATGTTTTGGGGGTGCAGAGTGGGCCAGCCCCCACGGTGGGACAGAGAGTGAGTGCCAACCCTGCTCCATCCCCAGACCAGCTCAGCCTCCAACCCTGTTCAGCCCCCAGTTCTGTTCCACCCCCAGCTCCACTCTGTCCCCAGTCCAACTGTGCTCTCATTTCCTCTCCTCCCCCATCCCCAGTTCTGCCCCCAGCTCTGTCTTCAGCCCAAGCTCCACTGCTGAGGAAGCCTTGACTGTGCAGTAATGGATGGTGGGGAGGCACGGACAGATTCCGTTAATGGTAAGGGGGGGGCACGACTAGAAATGTTTGTGCACCACTGCTTTAGAGAGTGAGTTAGAACTAGCCCTTTGTGGTATGTGACATTTCAAACCTATGGAACCTTTTATCTGCGTTCTCAAAAGAAACTATCTGCATCCTATTCAAACAGGTGTCTTACCTTTTTTTTTTTTTGTCGTTTACATGAATAGATAAGATCTATCTGGATTGACAGAGGAGGATATATACTGCTTTAGAATTTGCTTTGTGTATGGCATTTTATACTGTGATTTTTACATGAATTTTATTAAGTTATGTAGTTTTATGATTTATAGTGAAGTATGGATGTGCATGGTGCTTTACCATATTTAAATAGAATTAAGGTTGTGCTGAAAGCTGATTGATGTGTGAGAGCAATTCTGAGGAGAATCCAATCAGCAAAAGTTACACAGAAGAAACAAACAATTCAGTTGAAATCTTTAGGATCTGTCATCATCATGATTATTTGTGGTGTTTGTGTAAGTAAAATGAATCGCTGCCTGATCTCAAGTTTATAATCTATGAGCACAGATGCTTTCATTCCCTCCTCCTTTCTCTACCACCACGTTTATTCCAGCTATACTTTCCGTTCTTCTTCCCTTCTCATTCACCCAATACCTCACATTTGCTCTCACCTTCTTTCCCCATCCCATATCCTCTTCCTCACTTTCACTCAATAATTGACCCAGGCATTTTTCTTTCTCAAATCACTGCCTTTCCGCTTCCTTGGAAGGTGAGGTTATTTGCTTCCTCTACAAGGCAAGGAGGCATTTGTATTGTATTAAAGAGGCTCTCTTGCATGACAGACACTGGGCAGTGTGTAGTTACCCATCAGCAATATATGTGGCTATGTATCTACATGATTTTGGGGAACCTTGATTACTACTAATTTTAATTATGTATTGTACAAGTGTCCACTTTGTGTTATAGAGCACAGTGTACAGGGTACATGTCATAACAAAGCATGGGGAGGTGGGGTTGATGGGGTCCCTCTTTCATCAGGTCATGATACAATTCAACTAGGGCTATTGATTAATCACAGTTAACTCAATGCGATTAACTCAAAAAAATTAATTGCAATTAATTTCACTGTTCAACAATAGAATACCAATTGAAATATATTAAATATTTTTGGATGTTTTTCTACATTTTCAAATACATTGATTTCTATTACAACACATAACAAGTATACAGTGGCTGCCTTTGTTATTTTTTATACAAATATTTGCAACTAGGTAAAAGATAAAAGAAATACGTATTTTTCAATTCACCCATACATCAGTACTCGGTACAACATCTCTTTATTGTGAAGTGTAACTATCACAATGTAGATTTCATTTATTGTACTCATAAACTGGCACTCAAAACACAATTAAACTTAGAGATTCAGTTCATCTTGGCTGCACTTCTGTTCAGCAAGTCGGCTAAGAGAAACAAGTTTGTTTTACTTTACATGGAGATACTGCTGTCTCTTCTGATTATTAAATGTGAAAAGTAGAACAGCGCGTTTGCAATGACCTTGTGTAGTGCCGTGTGTGCAAGTATTTATGTGCAGCGATATGACTAAACATTCATATGCCACTTCATGCGCTTTCGGCGCCATGCAGAGGACAATGCTTCATGCAGATGAATGCCTTGTTAAAAAAAAACATGTGTTTAATTTTAATTTGTGACTGGAACTACCTTGGGGGAGAACTGTAGTCCCCTAGCTTCTGTTTTACCCACATTCCTGCCCATAATATTTCAATGTTATAGTCATCTCAGAGATGACGAGCACATAGTTGTTTTAAGAACACTATTCCACTGAAGATTGACAAAAGCAAGCAGGTACGCATGTGAGAATTGTCCTAAATAGCTACACATCATTGACGCACAAAGATTTAAGAATCTGAAAGTGCCATCAAAAATATGAGAGGGATGAGGATAGTGGAGCATGCTTCAAAAGTCTTAAAAGAGGCAACACTCAGATGCGAAAACTACAAACTGAACCGATCAAAAAAGAAATCACACCTTCATGCTGGTGGCATCTTGACTCAGATGAGTGAAATGAAACAATGATACGGTCCACATGCTTTGGATTGTTATCGTGCAGAACGCACATCACAGCCATAGAATCATGATCCCTCTGGAAGTGTAATTGGAAGACATAGAAGGGACATGTGAATTCTTTAATGGATCTGGCACGTAATTATCTTGGCCGACCCGAACCAGCTACAACTAGTGCCATGCGAAAGCCACTGTATTCAAGGTGAACATTGTAACAGAAGCAGCAGCATTATCTCCTGCAAATTGGTACCAACTTGTTTATGTCTAGAGCCGATTGCTGAAGTAGGACTGATGGGACGTTGTAGGCTCTAAAGTTTAACATTGATTTTAATTTTTGAATGCCAGTTTTTTTTGTAGCATAATTCTACATTTGTAAGTTCAACTTTCCATGATAAAGAGATTGCACACAGTACTTGTATTAGGTGAAATTGAAAACAATACTATTTCTTTTGTTTTTTACAGTGCAAATATTTGAAATAAAAATAATATAAAGTGACTGTACACCTTGTATTCTGTGTTGTTATTGAAATCAATATATTTGAAAATGTAGAAAACATCCAAAATATTTAAATAAATTGTATTCTATTATTGTTTAACAGCACGATTAACCATGAGATTAATTTTTTTAATAGCTTGACAGCTCTAAATTCAACCAAATAAAGGAAATAGGACAATGTGCACTTATAGCTCTGAACATTCCACAAGCAGCAGTGAGTGGGGAGCCAGGCTGAGAGAGCTGTTTACAACTTCAAACTGCTTCCAGCTATTTGCCCCTAGGACTTCCACAGGTTGTCTGTTATTGCCGCAGCCCAGACTTTTCACTAAGAGCAGAAACAGCAATAAAGGTGGATAGGGACTGGGGGTAAGAGCCCTTTAGGACCTCCGACTTCACGTTCACCCGTAGATCTAGTTCTCCCATAGACCAGCTGTTACTGTGGGTCAGCTCCCAGACTAGCTTCCAGAGTCTATTGGTTTTGATTTTGAAGAGGAAAAAAGGAGGCCTAACTATTAAAAATAGAAACATTGTTTTGACTGAAAGTGTTCTGGGTGGGAGTTAGGTGAGGACAGATCTGGTCCATTGTGGGTTGACTAATAGAATCAAGAACTATGACAGCACAAAGGAGCATCAGGAATCTCCTACGAACCACAGAGGTGATGAAATGAAGGAGAGCAGAGATGGAGAGGTTTTTCTTAAAAGTATGTTTGTCACGTTCTGGGCTGCAATCCAGACCAATGGGGGATTGTGTCACTGCCTGCCTTGCAACCCTGAATGCCTTAAAATGCTCTGCTGCTGTGGTTTTCTTGTTAGGATGCTTCCATCCAAGACACAAGCATGCAGTATCCTGAGTGTTTGTGTGCTATGCAGCCCAGGTCCAGTGCTCTGGCCCCAGCAGCCTGCTTACAATACAGCAGCCCCATTCTGGAGCTCACCACTCTTTGGTTACTTGTTGCAGAGATGACCCCAACACACTCCCTGTCCCAAATTTCCCCAAAACTACGCAGAAGCATCCAACCCTCTCCTGGAACACTCAGAGAAATAATAGTGTTTGTTTGCTCCTTTAAAGAAACAAGAGCACATCATATCTTATTAACTTACCTGGGGTAAATGCACTCTTCTTTTCAAGCACAGCACTGAGTTGGTTTATTGTAAAAATAAAACAAGTTTATTAACAAAAGAATATCAGTTAAGTGATACCAAGTAAAAGGAATAAAGTTAGAAAGGGTTACAAACAAAAGTAAAAATAGGCTTTCTAATTGCTAAGACCTACCTTAACAAGCTACAGTCTTTGTTCAAGATCCTTACAAATCTTCCATTCCCAGAGACTTTAGCCCCCTTGTTAGATGGACCCGTCGTTATCAGCTTGCGAGAGCTCTGTCCTCTTGTGTCCAAGATGGCTTCTCCTCTCTTTTTATATCTTCCCAAACTTGCTGTTTAGTCTGGATGACCTCATGCTGCTGTTCTCTTCCTGTGGGCTTCCCAGCCCCCTGCTGATTCATATGTAAATGGGGCTTCCATTGTTTTTGGTCATACCTTGCTTAATTTCATTGGAGACAGGTAGATAGGTTTTCTCCCAGACAGGAGTTAAGGGAGCTATTTTTCCCTGTGTTTGGTCACAGATTTTAAAGCATAATATAATTAAGTACGGTATCTATATTTCCTCCTATAGTGTTAATATTGTACATACATTTCACAGTGATATTACTCTCCAATGTGTCTTTAGCTTTCATAAGACCTTAACTGATACACTTTTATAGTACAGTAATATTACATGCAATCAGTTGTTTCCATTACTTATCATTTGAAGTTCAGTTCCCCTGTGATTATTGCCCAGATGAAGTTTTTCTCTCCTGTTGGGGACATAGCTGCCACACTAACTTCTCCCCAGCTTGATAACGTTTTATGTAAATGGATCGTCATTGACTCTGCCTGAGACAAATATACGTTCTTTTGTCTAGTGTATTGCATTAATTAGAGACACAAGGTGGGTGAGGTAATACGAGAGAGAGGAGCTGATTCTTCAGCTCTGTGTAAGGTTGAAAGCTCTCTCTCTCTCACCAACAGAAGTTGGTTCATTAAAAGATATTATCTCACCCACCTACCCTCTAATATCCTGGGACCAACATAGCTACAGGCACACTGCATATTGCATTCATTGGCAGATTCTGTGGCTTAGGGCATGTGATTAGGGAGTTGCTGTGATTAGCTGGTGCAGCTGAACAATTCTGTTTAAATTGATACGTACTAGAGACCAGGAGACTGCAGACAAGTGACTCAGCACTTACAGAGAGGGTAAGTTAGGCATCTGATTTCTTTCTGTAGAGAAATCAATGAAGAATATTAAATGGAAGATGTTTTCACCGACTTTATAATAAGTGCATAGTTGTTTTTCTAAAAAACTTATTTAATACATACAACTGAAAATAAGTGATTTTAAGCTATTCTTAAATTCCAGTGGTTTAAGATTGCAAATCCTGGTCAGTCTTATTTCTGATTATTTTAAAATAAAAGTAATAGAAATATAATTTAACTGTTTTCATAACCAGTGTTTAAATTTGGCAATATTCAAGTAAATCATATTTTACTAAGAAAGATATTCTAGCTGAAACATTTTGGTTGGTTGGATGTAATGTAATGTTATTAATATGACAGTAAAATACATACCAGTGTAGTAAATTCGCTTTAATTTAAAAATTAAAATATTAAAAAGATCAAAATTGAGCAAAATATTTTAAAATACTATATTTTATTTTCAATAATACTTTATTGACATGAGAAGCTGGGCAGATGTTGCAAAATGCAATGATAAATCTGGGTTTTTCATGATATACTATATTTGATTATTTTTGATGTTCCAATTGAATTAGGTATTGAGGTAAGCAGAATGTTGCTTCTCTTACTGTGAAATATTCTTATGGTGTGTGTGTTTTTGCATATATAAAAAATGTACTGCAGTTTCAGTTGTTTCTGTTAACAGAATCAGTAAAATTGGGCTAACTGGGATCTCTTTTATGCATACATTGGTGTGTTTACCGTGATTTATTGCCTTTTCTCTCCCTAAAGCAAGGACGTAGCCTCTTGAATTACTGGCATGTGTGAATATAATTGTCGGAGTTGTGATAGCTATGCCTTGTGTGTATGTGTATGAGTGCAGCGAAAATAATGTCCTCTATTTCTGTCACTGTCAAGACAACCCATTAGAAAACCCAGTTATTTAAGTGATATGTAACTTGGTCCTACCAGTGTGCTTTATGCTGGTGTTTGCCACAAAGCTCTAACTTTGAGTGATTTTGGTTTTAAACTTAAAGTTGTAAATTATATAAATATAACATCTTCTCACCGCTATCTCTGAAACCTTGCAAGATTAGGGTGGTTTGGTTACTATTCTAATTTAACAAAAAAAATTCAATCAAATATGGATAATTAGGGTTCATTATCTTCCTCTAATTCCTTTTGGTATTTTGAGGGGGAAATATTAAACTAGCCAAGTGATTAAACTTTGAGGAATAATTGCTATGCATATTCAGTATTTGCTGTTTATGAACATTAATATCTGTAAAATCCACCCTAAGTAATTTACATGAAAGATGAGTACTTGTAGCTTTGGATGACACTGCAGCACGTCATGGTATTCTGCTTTATGGTTTTTAATAATGCGCAGATGCATGTATTATACTTTTTTATATACTGGGAAAAATTAAAATATAGAATGCACTCTCTTTAACTTAGCTCCAGTCAGGAAAATTCACTTAATAGGAATGCTTCTGAGGGAACTAATTTCCAGTGTTCTTCACCTGGGAAGAATTGCTGCTTAGTAGGAACAGTAATAATGTTGGTTAATTGAGAAATAAGATACGGCCCATCCCACTGAATATAACTGGGATTTCTTGTTCAATGCAGAATTTCTGATCTCTGCAGAATCTGTTGTGGAACGTCTAAGCTTTACTGGCACTATCTTTGGAAAATAAAAAATTCACTGAAACATGTCAGTAGGTATGACCTTTCTTGGTGGAGTCCAGACCACTGAGGGACTGTCAGCCCTGCCCTGCAACCTTGGGTGCCTTACAATACCTTTCTGATGTAGCTCCCACCTGGGCCCTCACAAACAGCCTTCCCACAAGCAAGTCCTGCCCTGAGTATCTGTATAGCTGCAGCCTGCCAGCACAATTCAGTCACACTCTGGCTTCCACCAGTCTTAGTTACTACATGCAAAGTGACTCCAACACACTCTCAGTCCCAGATTTTCTCCCCCAAAATGTGTATTCTGCACTGCGCTTGTCCAGCCCTCTCCTAAGCAGTTCACATAACAAAGGTCTGTTGTCCTTGTAAGGAAACAATATACAACAACTTGCCATCTTAAATGGAGTTACTCACACAGATTTAGAGAACAAAAAAAGATATAACGACAAAGAGGTTTAATAGAATCATAGAATATCAGAGTTGGAAGAGACCTCAGGAGGTCATCTAGTCTAACCGCAATCCAATCCCCAACTAAATCATCCCAGACAGAGCTTTGTGAAGCCTAACCATAAAAACTTCTAAAGAAGGATATTCCACCAACTCCCTAAGTAACCCATTCCAGTGCTTCACTACCCTCCTTGTGAAAAAGTTTTTCCTAATATCCAATCTAAACCTTCCCCACTGCAACTTGAGATCATTACTCCTTGTTCTGTCATCTGGTACCACTGAGAACAGTCTAGATCCATCCTCTTTGGAAAACCCTTTCAGGTAGTTGAAAGCAGCTGTCAAATCCCTCCCTCCATTCTTCTCGTCTACAGACTAAATAATCCCAGTTCCCTTGGCCTCTCCTCATAAGTCATGTGTCCCAGCCCCCTAATCATGTTTGTTTGCCCTCTGCTGGACTCTTTCCAATTTTTCCACATCCTTATTGTAGTGTGGGGCCCAAAACTGGACAGAGCACTCCAGATGAGGCCTGACCAGTGCCGAATAGAGGGGAATGATCATGTCCCTCAGTCTGCTGGCAGTGCTCCTATTTATACAGCCCAAAATGCCGTTAGCCTTCTTGTCAACAAGGGCATGCTGTTGACTCATATCCAGCTTCTCATCCACTGTAATTCCTAGGTCCTTTTCTGCAGAACCGCTGCCTAGCCACTCGGTGCCTAGTCTGTAGCAGTGCATGGGATTCTTCTGTCCTAAGTGCAGGACTCTGGACTTGTCTTTGTTGAACCTCATCAGATTTCTTTTGGCCCAATCCTCTAATTTCTCTAGGTCCCTCTGTATCCTATCCCTACCCTCCAGCATATCTACCTCCCAGTTTAGTGTCATCTGTAAACTTGCTGAGAGTGCAATCCATGCCATCCCCCAGATCAGGCTGCATCCAAAATTCATCCCAAAGGTAATGTGACAGGTTGGATCACAGAAGCCCCTTTAGGACTGCCACCTGATGTGCCTAGACTACCTCTGAGCCCGTTTTCCCTGCCAGCTTGGGACTTTAGTACCTTGCCTTGTTTGAGCCAGAGACGCTTGCCTGCTGCAAACACAGTTCCAAGTCTGAACCACATTCCCTTACAAGCTGCAGGCTTAACTGAAAACAGCCTAAGAAGTGCTCCTGTCTCCAGCACTCAGATACCCAGCTCCCAATGGGATCCAAACCCTAAATAAATCCATTTTACCCTGTATAAAGTTTATACAGGGTAAGCTCGTAAATTGTTTGCCCTCTGTAACACTGATAGAGAGATATGCACAGCTGTTTGCTCCCCCAGGTATTAATACTTGCTCTGGGTTAATAAGTAAAAAGTGATTTTATTAAATATAAAAGTAGGATTTAAGTGGTTCCAAGTAATAACAGACAGAACAAAGTAAATTACCAAGCAAAATAAAATAAAACACGCAAGTCTAAGCCTCATATAATAGAAAACTGAATACATATAAAATTTCACCCTCAGAGATGTTTCAATAAGCTTCTTGTACAGACTGAACTCCTCCTTAATCTGGTCCGAATCCTTTCCCCTGATACCGTCCTTGTTCCAGCTCAGGTGGTAGCTAGGGGATTTCTCATGACTACAGCCTCCTTTGTTCTGTTCCACCCCCTTATATATCTTTTGCACAAGACAGGAATCCTTTGTCCCTCTCTGGGTTCCCACCCCTCCTCCTAAATGGAAAAGCACCAGATTAAAGATGGATTCCAGTTCAGGTGACATGATCACATGTCACTGTAAGACTTCATTACCCACTTGTCAGCACACAGGTATACAGGAAGACTTGCAAGTAAACAGAACCTTTACAACCAATTGTCCTGGTTAATGGGAGCCATTAAGATTCCAAGCCACCATTAATGGCCCACACTTCACATAATTACAATAAGACCCCAGAGTTATATTTCATATTTCTGGTTTCAGATACAAGAATGATACATTCATACAAATATGATGAATACATGCAGAAGAACATAACTTTGCACAGATATGTTACATGGCATATCTAGCATAAAACATATTTCAGTTATGTCATATTTACATTCATAAGCATATTTCTATAAAGCATTATGGAGTGCAGCATCTCAGGTAACCTCTCCATTGATTCACCTTCCAATCTTTTACCCAAACCTCACCAGGACAACAGAAAGGCTATACTGCATACTTTAGATGTTAGGAGAGCCCTGGCCTTCTCTCTGGACAGGACAGAGGCCTTCAGGAAGTCCCTTAGACTCTTCCTCAGCAATATCAGCCGAAAGACTCTCCAAGTGGGTCTTGAATTGCATCGGACAGTGTTACCAAGTTCACAACATGATCTCTCCAGACTCTATTTGTACACACTCCGTGAGGTTGATCTCCTCATCCATTGCCTTCTTCAAGAATGTCCCTGTCTCAGAGATTTGTAGAGCAGTGACTTGGGTGTCAAGCCACACTTTCGCGGAACTCTTTGCGATTACCGGAGACTCCGCCTCTGATGCCGTCTTCAGCTCCACTGTGCTGTCATCTGTTACTGACCTGATTCCGAAGCCCCAGCCCACCAGAAGGGGTACTGCTAGGGTGCTCCATTACTCAAGAAGTCACTCATCTTGTACACTAACGACAGTTCTTCGAGATGTGTGTCCCTATGGGTGCTCCACAACCCATCCTCCTCCCCCTCTACTTCTGAGTTTTTGTCAGTTACAATGCAGTAGAGAAGGAACTGAAGGGAGTTAACTTGTGCATGCTGACTAGCCTCATGGTGCAGCACAAGGAGGGAAAGCGTATGTGTGGGCCTAATGGGGAGAGGGATAGCTCAGTAGTTTGAGCATTGGCCTGCTAAACCCAGGGTTGTGAGTTCAATCCTTGAGGAGGCTACTTAGGGATCTGGGGCAAAATCAGTACTTGGTCCTGCTAGTGAAGGCAGGGGGCTGGACTCAATGACCTTTGGGGGTACCTTCCAGCTCTATGAGATGAGTATATCTCCATATATTTAATGCTACCAGAGTTCTCTGATCACAAGCACACCTACAATGGAGCACCCATAGGAACACACATCTCAAAAAACCATTGTTACTGCACAAGGTGAGTAACTTCTTCTTTCTGCACCCTTTCCTTGACAAAGAGTGGCCACTTGATAAGTGATGGCCCATCAGCTTTGATGACACCTGGCTAGGTGTCATCTTGTCCTTTATCTTTGAGAAACAGGTTTACCCACTCCCCAGATTTGTCTGATAAATACACTTCAGTCATGATTTAAGCTTATGTTCTTAACTTTACATATAATGTTGTTACATACATTTTACCATGATATTATTAAGAGTTAGTTTTTTCAAATGATACCGTACAAAGCATATTTTATGCAAAGATTATTACAGTAGTGTGTAGATTGTAAATATAGGGGTGTATTCTGTTACAATAGGCCACCTCAATTAAGCAACTTCTGCTACATGTATCTTGACTTTATAAGAACAGTATTGTTCTGTGTTTATGTGAAAGAGATTTTCAAAGGCAAAAATGGGAACTAGATCCCTAACTGTCATTTGTGCCTTTTGAAAATCTCCCCTGTAACATATTATATAACTATTTTCTGAAGACTGACATCTTATTTCTTTGCTGCTTCATTCTTTTCAGGTACTCATGTTCCATTGAGATGTTAGCAACAGGTGGACACTTCAAACTGCTGTACATGAGGCAACAAGTGATGCATTTTGCCTCAGCTGTCAATAATTAATTCTTATTAATATTTAAGAATGTGCCTAAGGTTTTAGAAGTCTTGGTAGATACATTTGTGAAATTCTGCAGGTGTAACAGTGTGGCAGAATTTTCTTTTTTTATTATGTTTATCTACTTTCTCAGACTTTTTTGTTTTTTAAGGCAAGAAGATAAGACTGTTTTATATATAAAATACATTATGTAAAGAAAACATCTGGGATCTGGGGCTCAATACTAGCATAGATTCAATGTGCTACAGGAAGTCTTTAAATTTCAGCAAAAAGATTACACAAAATTATGAGAACATAAAAGTTAGAAATGGAAAAGACCAGTTGGATTATTTCTAGGATGTCAGTGCAAGAATATTCTGCACAATCATTTTCTAGTGTTTAGTCTTGCTTATTTTTAAAAGTCTCAAGTGATGGCCTTTTCACCAGCTCTCTAAGGAAACTGTGTTCCACAACCTAATATTGCTCACTTTCAGAAAATTTTTCTTAATGCTTTGTAATGAATAGAAAAGAACACAAAGGAAATCCTATTTGACAGAAATAAGTAATTTTTTTGCATGTAGTATTGTTTTTTGTTGAGTGATGATATTTCTTTTTGGGGAAATGGTGCACTGAAATTGCTAACTGGGGTCCAGTTAATTGAACTATTAAAGTTATGATGACATGCATCCGACGAAGTGGGTTTTCACCCACGAAAGCTCATGCTCCAATACGTCTGTTAGTCTATAAGGTGCCACAGGACTCTTTGCTGCTTTTACAGATCCAGACTAACATGGCTACTCATCCGATATTAAAGTCATATTTTTGTGTGTCTTAGGGGACAATAAAATAAGCAGGAAAACATGATCAGAAGTAGTTGAAAACTGATAAAGATGACCCGGGAGCTGGCCTTCTTGCTGTTTAAGAGGAAGGGCATAAATAGTATCTAAGCTAATGCCAGATAACACTTGGGAGTTCAAAAAGAGACTCTTTACGATCCAAAGTGGAATAGAGCCTATCTGTATGGAGTCCAGGGGTAAGTGAGATGAGAAAGGAGGGAGAGAGAAGGAAGCATGAGGGCTTAGATGCTGATTTGAACCTAGAGTTCTTAGTCAAGGAAGTTAAGGAAGGACAAGGCTGGACTTTTAGTTTGTGAAATTTTCTAAAATGAATTTTTTGGATAACACTCATTCTGCCTGCCCATTAGGTGGACTTGTGAAGCTGTGTAATATACTGTTTTAATGTAATCTTTTTTCAGGATTGTGAATAAACTTATTTTTAGCTTGAGACGGCATGGGAGGGAGGGTAAATTAATTGTGGTGCATTCTCAAAGGAAGACAGCATAATCAAAGGAAAATGTACATTGATGACCAGGGAAATGGTGAGATCTTTTAGAATCTGGAAAGAAATGTTAGTTACAGTAATTCTATTTGCCATAGTTCCTTCTCCTCCCTTTGTAGTCAATGAGACAAAGCACCATGACGATGCTACCTATCAAGAACCAAGGAAGCAAAAGTTTTGCTAATTGTGCTGTGTATATAAGGCCCCAGACCATCTACTTCCCTCAAGTCAGAGACAGCCAAAGCATGAATTTATATGAGATAAATGAAATATAGCTGGGGGGAGAGAATTCAGGAAAAAGATGAGTGGGAAGAGAGACAACAACCTGATTTTTACAGCTTGATGATTTCCCCTTATTTTATGTCCATCTTTTCCAACGCTACTCACAGAGATACTGTAAAACAGGGGTAGTCAATAGGCAGACCTCCAGACAAATCCAGGCTGCCAGACGCTTTTGAACAGACTGTAAAAAATTTTATTTACTTACTATTATTTTTATTAAGGATACAATTTGTCATGGAGGTCATGGATTCTGTGACTTTAACAGACCTCCATGACTTCTTCGGCTTCAGCCTGGCCGTTAGAGCAGCAGCCGGTGGCCGGAGCAGCGGCCAGCAGTCAGCCCTCAGCAGCAGGACAGAGACTGTTAGTCTCTTCCCCTCCCCCTGGGTATTTTTAATAAAAATTAGAGACAAGTCATGGGCTTCCATGAATTTATTATCATTATTGTTTTTTGTATTATTTTCTCTGGATTCTGGACCTTAGTTATACCTTCACCAAGAAATTTGGACCATGACCAACAATAATTAATTACCCAGGTATAGAGAAAGCAGTGGATGTAACAAACAATACACTGAAGGGGCAGGCTTCTTTTACTGAGTCACGTGCAATAATTTGAGTGAAGGAACTACTCATAGAAGTAGAATCCAGCTGTTAATACATGGAGACGACTGTCTTGCTGCCTTATGCCCATAAACTGCCCATAAAGTGGATACATCTCTGGAGGAGTGACATTGGACAAACTCCAAGGTTTGGCATCCAACTTCATTGTACACCAAAATGCATTCTCTTTCATCTTACAGTGGAAGGTTTGGTGGTGACGTGAACAAATGCTTTTCCCAACCTCCTGTAGAAATACAGTCCATAACACTGCAGAATCTGAACTCATCCTCTTCCATTTGGCTTCATTTACATAGCCATAAAATAACACAAATTTCAGTTCAGACATTGTCACCGGACTTGGTTGGTCATAGGACTGTTCCTCCATCAGGACTGTTCAGCCCCAGAGTACCAGTGCCCCCTCTCATATATTCAGGTGTGGTGACAAGTGAACGTATTTAACCCTTTCCCAGCAGGATTAACTACTCTTTTTTTCTCTCTTCCTTAATTTCTAATCCATAACAGAGTGTCTCTCTCTCTCCCCGACCTCCCCACCTTCACGCACTACTTGATTAACACACTAAAACATTTCTAGTAGACGAGAGGCAAAATCATTGTCTCACAAGAGCCAGAGACTTTCCTTTACTGTGTGTCTGTACAGTACCTACAATGGGGTCCTGATCTAGGTTCTAGGGTCGTCTAGGCATGACTGTAATAGAAATAATAATAATAACGGTCCAGATAATATTGTGAAGTTCCAGGAAACATAACAGTTTTATCAGTAATTCAGATACATTTTCATTAACATGATATTTTATTTAACAGGTTCTGCTTTAGATCTACATTTTAGTGATATAAATGTTGCATCTTTAGATAAAGAATTAGAAGATCAAGAAAACAGTGACCTTGGATTAACAAGTAAGAACTCAGTTTACAAAAGTTATCCATTTTCATTATTTATTTTAAAGTATTTTCTTCCCTATCAGACTCTTCAGAAGATTTATCTTACAGCTGAGACTCATATAGCAACTCATAATGTGGTGGACAGTCATACTGTAAACTTTGGCCTTGATCTGGCAATTGACTCTGCCTTCATGGATCCAGTTTCAGATTCAGAAGCTTTGACTATTATTCTACAATTCTATTTAGTGAAGAAAATTTGAACTAGATTGCTTTAATGAAAACTCATTTTCCAATTCAGTCCCAAGTTCAGTATCTTTCTCAGGAAAATCAAGACCTTGGCTCCTCCCTTATATTTTAAACTTCCTATTTGTATAATAGGTGCAAGGATTATGAGTTACACTGAGATTCATCAGAGGCAGTGTTCAAAATAAGCAGGACCTGAACATCTTGATTTTAAAAAAGTTGATTCTGTTTTTCCTTAGTGAGTGGCTAAAAGGAAACAATGCAAAGAATTAAATGAGTAAAATAATCATATTTGAAAGAAGGAATGACCAGTTAATTTGAAGGTCTGACTAGCTTTGTTTTACAGTGCTCACTCCCAGCTACCTACATTTTCCTCTACATTATTTGCTTTCCTGCTTAGAACTGAGAGAGAATACTTCATCCAGTTGGCCTGTTCTGAGAAAGGAGAGGAAGAGACAACACAGAGGAAGAGCAGTATTGGGGTAGAGAACCTGGGAGGAAGGATGAAGGGGACAAAAACATCAAGGAAGAAACTGTTTAAAAATGCCATCCTTTCTAGATGAAAGCAGAAAAGGAAGGAGAAAAAGAATGGAAAAATAGGAAGTTAAAAAACTGAGCCATTGTAGTTTTATGAAATATTTAATTTGTCATGCATTTCAAAGCAACACACTGCCAAGAAAATAAGGGTATGTTTTCATAACATCTCCATGGAGCAGTAGGAAACTAAAGCAACATTAAAATAATTTATTAGTGCATTGGTAACCTGCTCCATGCTGGCTGTTTCCTTATCGCACATATGTTCTGTTGACATTTACCCCGAGCCTTTCTCAAACTTTTGGTGGTGCGAATACTGAGTTACGAGGGAGACGGGAACATGGAGAGGATCTCTCCCGACCATAAGGTGATGGGATCCCCCCGGGGTATAGCCTGGGACTGTGGAACTGCTGTGCCCTCTTAACTTTCTCTAGCTTGGGCTGTCTCTCAGAATGCCTTGCTAGTGACCAGTGGCAAGCTCCTCCAGGCATTATGATCACTCAGCACAACAGCATGTGGTGCCCCACAGATGGCTAGATTGCATGAATGCTCCCAAAGCCACTCATGAGTCACACAGAGAAAGGCACCAGCCAAATCCCCCCAGCTCCCAGCACTGTACCTCAGGAATATACCATCTTGCACTACTCAAGATGGGCAATGCAGATTTATTAATTGGTTCACCAGTTCAGCAATGGAAAGTGGTTATACACCAGCCTTTGCAAAACCTGAGATTTGCCACACACTTCATACAAACTTACTGGTAAAGATAAACAGTTAAATGTATTGACTATAAAGGATAGATTTTAAGTGATATTAAGTGAAAGGCAAAAAGTCATAGTTACCAAAAGAAAAAAAATATAAGCACGCAGTCTAAACTCTCAGCCCTGTTAGACTGGGCAACATCTAGGTTAAGCAGTTTCTCACCCCACTGTATATTGCAGTCCTTAATATACAGGTTTGTTCCTTAAACCTGGGCCAATCTCTTCTGTTGGAGTCTTGGCTGCTTCTCAGTGTCTTAGTTACTTGAATCAAAGGTGAGGGCAGGAGAAGGGCCCTGTATGTGTGCACTCAGTCTGTTTTATATCCTCAGTTCATGTGTTTGGGGAGCACAAGTCCAGGCATGTCTGAGTGGACCTTGCTGAGTCTCTAGGCAAGGCTGAGCAATTCCCCTCGTGTGGCCTCATGCAGTTGAGTCATTGCATCACAGCTCCCTTGCTGGACAATGGTTGTTGATGGGTTGATTGATACCCCACCTGGGTGTTGGGTACTTTCCTTGCTGTTGCCTCTGAGGAGCTAATGTTTGGTTCATTCCCCAATTTACAGCATGTTTTAGTGACCACAATACAACACAGTTCTCATAACTTCATATGCATTACTGATATACACATATGGGTAGACAAATGACTTTCAGCAGATCATAAACTTTCCCCTGATACCTTAGAAGGCATGCTTTATATGTAAGATCACGATTATAAAAAAATGAGGAATATGGAGGTTACAGAACATTCCCCCAAGGTAATGAATGTCACATATACAGAAAGAAAAGGCTTCAGAACCACTAACATTATTATAAGTTGCAGAGAGACAGAAGGCTGCTAATTGCTTTGCACACAGTAAGAAGAATAAATATAATTTAAATAGTCAATGTTCAAGGAAAGTGTGGACAATGAAATGCAATAAAATCAGAATGGTAGGAAAAATGCTCACTGCATTCTATCAGTTAATTCCATTCATTTTTATTAATTTTTAAGAGATATTTACAATATTTTCTATTATCTGTCTTGTTAATACTTATTTGAAGGGGCCTATTTCTAAGGTTTAGCAAGGGAAAGGAACTGCATGGGAGGGTGTATTTTAGGGAAGAGGGGAATAAAACTGAGGAGAGAGTGGAAGGACAGAAAAGCAGCACGTGATATAACATAATTACTGTGTGGACTTTTATGACATCTTGTGCTCTGCCACAGCTTGATTACCAAAATAACTAGTATCACCTTTAAGTTAGCTCTGACAACAACTTTGTGTTTAAATACCAGATTTTACATTCTTTGTATATGGTAATCTGGTTTTATGAATTGTGATTCCTGTTGTGAGAGCAACAAGCAGTACTAGTAGAGTGACTTTCTTCAAAGTTTGGACACGTTATGCTCTTCTGCTTGAGTGATTGTCTCCCCAGTTTTCAGTAAAGATACAACAGCAGGCTACTCCTTTGTTTCTGTAAGCACACAGTGTGATGTGTTAGCTGTTACTTTACTCTACTGGGGTTAATGGTGTGTCCTCATGGAAACCAGAAAATACGTCTGACAGTTTAAGTGTGCAGCTTAGAATTTATCTCTGCTGCTGACCATAGTAAAGTCAGATCTGCTGTGAATTATGCTAATACTATAACTTTGTTAACAGGGATTTGGTCTGCTCCCCATGTCATAAGGACAATTCAGTAAGGACAAATGTGAAGTTCTCCACTTAGAAAGCAACAATCAGTTCCACACATACAAAATGGAAAATGACTGCCTAGGATGGAGTGCTGCAGAGAGGGACCTGGGGTTCAAAGTGGATCACAAGCTAAATAGGAGTGAACAGTGTAACACCATTGGGGGGAAAAAGCAAGCAAACATCATTCTGGGATGTATTAGCAGGAGTGTTATAAGCAAGACACAAGAAGTAATTCTTCTGCTCTACTCTGCGATGATTAGGCCTCAACTGGAGTATTGTGTCCAGTCCTAAGCACCACATTTTAGGAAAGATGTGGACAAATTGGAGAAAGTCCAGAGAAGATCAACAAAAATGATCAAAGTCCTAGAAAACAGTCTTCCTATATGGGAAGATTGAAAAAATTGTGTTTGTTTAGTCGCATGAGGATAGGACAGGAAGCAAGGTGGTTTAGGTTGGATTTTAGGAAAAACTTTCTGTCAGTGTGGTTAAGCACTGGAATAAATTGCCTAGGGAGGTTGTGGAATCTCTATCATTGGAGATTTTTAAGAGCAGGTTAGACAAACACCTGTCAGGAATGGTCTAGATAATACTTAGAGCTTCTATGAGTGCAGGGTACTGGACTAGATGACCTCTTGAGGTCCCTTCCATTCCTATGATTCTGTATCCTTCCTCATATCAATGGTAATACTATACAACCTCTGAAGTGAAGGATATTGTAACTAATGAAACCGGCGTGGGGGGAGGTCATGTAGACGGATTGCATTTGCCTATGTTGGAATTTGTCTAGAAAACTTAATTTAACATCCCAACTCTTGCAAAAATGGCATGAGATCTTTAATGGCCACCTGTGGTAAGGGGCTATCTGATTTTTGTCTCTCCTGAAAGACAGTGGTTGTCTTTCACCATCATCTTCCAGAAAAAACACAGTTATTTTGCTGTTTAAGTGGATGCATTTCTGTCTTATGCTCATTTGGTATTTCAGTGCTTTACTTGCAAATGTTCTAAACAAATTCCAGCTTGGCCAAATACATTGTACCTACCTGAACTCCTGTTACTGGTATTCTTCCTTATTTACTGTGGTGAAGTTTTGCTGTCTGCTGTATTCCATACTAGGCGTGGTTACATGTTTGTGGTGAGTGGTGTGATTCCTGCAAATTCCATATGTACCTCACATGGAGGATTGTGAGGCTGAGTTTTATAATGTTTGTAAATTACTTTGAGATCTTTGTTTGGAGGCATTCTGGAAATGTCGTGCATTAAGTCTTCCAGTCTTATTCAGATTTTTACTGAAATAATTCTACAAAGGGCCAAGTTTTCTTTCATCATAGGAACCTCTTGTGTATGTTTGGGAGGTGGGCTGAGTGGCTCTTCAGTGACCCATGGGATTGAACATGCATAGTGTCTGCACTTACACATAATACAGGTTGTTTACAAAAGTAAAATAACTGATTAACCTTTTCCTATGAGGATGGGGTTAGAGAGATCCTACTGTGTTGCTTTGTAACTCAAAAATGTTTTTCCTTTATATAGGTCAAAGGTTACTGGGAAGTTCAGCTCCTGTCAATATTCCAGGTTCTGTTGCTCGTTCCTCATCTTTACATTCATCATCTTCCCTTTCAACCTCTCCACTCAGTTCTCTTTCACAGTCGTTGTCTCAGTCTTTTATTTCATCCACTATGGCTCCTCACCAACAGCAGACTCAGCCTTTGAAATCAGAACATAGTATGTTAGGCACTTCAGCCTCTTCTCATAACTCTTTAGGTAAGTCATGTGAATGGTTAATCCTTTGTGTATAATATAAAGGGAGTCCATGGCAAGTCAAACAGATTTTCAGCTGAAGTCTGTGTACCTTTCCTGTGATCTCTCATCTGGAAGTCAAAGTTTCATTATTGTTATAAATAAGTAATTTATCCTATTCTTTACAAATAGAGTAAGAGATTCATGCCTCAAAGAGCTTCCTATCTAAGGCTATGTCTACTCTGGCAATAGAACAACAAAACTTTTGTCTTTTAGAGGTGTTTTAAAAAGAAACAACCCTGAAAGACAAAAGTTTTGCTGACGACATGCGCCAGTGTGAACAGCGCTTTGTTGGTAGGAGAGCTGACAAACAGAGGCTATACTGCACAACTTTTAGAGGCATGGCTGTAGCAACACAGCTGGGTTGCTAAAAGCTGTGTAGTGTAGACATATAGCCTAAGACTAATCAGCAAAGTAAACATAAGTCATAGGACAAAGTTCAGGGAAGGGAAGGTGAGGAGAGATTATTGACAATGGAGGAAGCAACAAAGGATTCCTGGAAATGGTGGATTTTAAAGAGAGATTTTTGAAAGAAAAGAGGGCACTTGGCACCTTAGTTGGAGAACATTCTAGCTACAAAAAACAGTGTGAATTAGAATCCAGAGCAGAGAATGTGAGAGAGCTGAAGCTGAAAATACGAGATTTTGGGGCAACAACTACTTTTTGGAATAGAAAGAGATTCCTAGTCTTCCTGTTCTCATTTCAGGGCTGTGCTTTTTGTGAAAGCAAACAAACAAAAACCCACACACAATGAGGTTGCCGGAATGCTTTGAGTACTTTAAAAAAATCTTTTGCTTAATGCTGCATCTCTGAACATATGTGGAACTGTTATTACATATCTTGCAGCTAAAAAAATATAACTGCTTAGTGATTTTATCTAATTGTCTAGTTCCCCATGTGGTGCATTTTATTGGAGGCGTGCAACATGTTTATTTTTGTGTCCTGTGTTTGGCAGGTTTAAATGGTGTTACAGGGAGCATTTGGGACTTCGTAACTGGGAGTTTCTCTCCTAGTCCATCCCCAATATTGAACAGTAGTACTATACCCTCAACAAACTCAAACACCAATGGAAGTGAATTAGCTCATGTTAGACAGGAACTTGATGATGCCAATCAAAAAATAAAACGATGGGAAGATTCTTGGCAACAAGTAAAGCAGGTACAGTAATGACAGTGACACTAAATTAAGGTTTGTTTCCTGAATAACTTCTAATAAGATCACTTTCTTATTGCCTTTATTTTTACCAAGGCATCTTTAATTGTAATTTGAATGTAGGGGTTTTATTCCATTTTACCAAATTATTAATCCTGACTTCTGGCTTTTCATGTCTAAATTGTGCTGGAGGCATGAAGGAGACAGATCAATAGCAGCCAAGAGAGAGATCTAACTTGTTACTTCCCTTAAATCATTCTGCTTTTATAGACTGACACAAACAGACAAAATGGCTTTATGGAGCATATTCAACAGTTACCTCTGCTGCTGCTGTTTCAGCAACTGGTGGCATGTCTACCCTCCAATACCCGCTTCAGAATGTCAGTAGCATACAGGAATGAATCATAGAATATCAGGGTTGGAAGGGACCTCAGGAGGTCATCTAGTCCAACCCACTTCTCAAAGCAGGACGAATCCCCAACTAAATCGTCCCAACCAGGGCTTTGTCAAGCCTGACCTTAAAAACCTCTAAGAAAGGAGATTCCACCACCTCCTTAGGTAACCAATTCCAGTGCTTCACCACCCTCCTAGTGAAAAAGTTTTTCCTAATATCCAACCTAAACCTCCCCCACTGCAACTTGAGGCTCCTTGTTCTGTCATCTGGTACCACTGAGAACAGTCTAGATCCATCCTCTTTGGAACCCCCTTTCAGGTAGTTGAAATCAGCAACCAAATCCCCCTTCCTTCTTCTCTTCTGCAGACTAAATAATCCCAGTTCCTTCAGCCTCGCCTCATAAGTCATATGCTCCAGCCCCCTAATCATTTTTGTTGCCCTCCACTGGACTCTCTCCAATTGTTCCACATCTTTCTTGTAGTGTGGGGCCCAAAACTGGACACAGTAATCCAGAATAGAGGGGAATGATCACGTCCCTCGATCTGCTGGCTATGTTTCTACTTATACAGCCCAAAATGCCGTTAGCCTTCTTGTCAACAAGAGCACACTGTTGACTCATATATCCATTTTCTCGTCCACTGTAACCCCTAGGTCCTTTTCTGCAGAACTGCTGCCTAGCCACTTGGGCCCTAGACTGTAGCAGTGCATGGGATTCTTCCGTCCTAAGTGCAGGACTCTGCACTTGTCCTTGTTGAACCTCATCAGATTTCTTTTGGCCCAATCCTCTAATTTGTTTAGGTCCCTCTGTATCCTATCCCTACCCTCCAGCGTATCTACCACTCCTCTCAGTTTAGTGTCAGATTGAAGTGAGATTGGACACAACTAGTACATGGCTTGGGCTGTGGGGCATAGCTGGACATTTTAGCTAACTCCCTAGCACTCAGGATGCTAGTGTCAACATCTGTCTGGCGTTTCCACGGGTGCATTTGGGGGTGAGTGGTAAAGGGCTTTTTCTGTTCTTTTCCATCTCCTGGCATATTTGCACTGATCACAACAGTTCTAATTTTTTCTGCTGTTGAAAGATAATAAATAGAGTAGTTTTACTATACTGTATTTTTAGGTTTTTATTGTCTTTTGCCATCAAATTATGAACTGAACAATTCCTATTTTTATATATACAGCTCCATAGATGTGCATAGAGACTTACAGACAAGTAGATATGGCATTCTTGCTTAACATCCAAGTTAAGACAAAACAAAAGGAAGTGATAAACAATGGGAGGTGGGAATAAGGGAAAGTGATGGGGACAGTAAAATCATATTGTAGCTGAAGGTTAGTATTGCTTGTATCTTGAGGGCTTTTATAGTTATGCCTATGTTCTTAGTTTACAAAATACTTTTATAACTTTCTGCAAATGTTTTTGTCCCAGGCATGTGATGCATGGCAAAAAGAGGCCCAAGAGGCAAAGGAACGTGCTAAAGTGGCAGATGCTGACAAAAAACTAGCTCTTCGGAAAAAAGAAGACTTAGAAAATAAATTTAAAAAGCTGCAGGAACAATTTGATATGTGTCTGTCCACTACAGTACTCCATATGAAAAGCTATGGCGATATAAAAAAGATACCATTACCAAAGCTTCATTCTTTGCAAAACCAGCTGCGTTTAGATTTAGAAACAGTAGATGGGGTAAGTGTGTCTGTACTGTGGATATTGTTAGTTAAAATAGGCAGTTTAACAGTATTGTATTGCTGATTCAGAGTTTCATTTCAAACTGATATAATGTTAAATCTAAATACCATTTTGGTCTGAAATATGCCATAGTTTAAATTTTCTCAGTGCAACTGATTTTTTTTTATTTTGGTGCTCAGCTGTAACAAGAATGGCAAGCAACTTCAGATATCTTTCAGTGAGAAAAAACAGATTAAAACATGCTTTTAACTACAATGCACTAAAGAGAAGCTGTGTAAATAAGAGCTTTAAATATCTGGAGAGAGTGTAGTGAAGTCTCCTATTTAGAAACTGACATCTCTGCATATAAACTAAGGTGGAAGAGGTGAGGTGGGCAGCTAGTGATGGTAAAGTAAATAATAAATTTAAAACAAGAAATTGCTTTCCTTTCAAGTGGTATATTGTTATCTTGGAAGTTAGTTTAGTTCATTTCTGACCTCTTGGTATGATCTTATAATTGATTATGTATGCAAAATTAGAGGCTTTTTTTAAAATTGGCCTATATATAATCTGTAATTTAGCAATATGAAGATGGCCTAATCACAGATGACAATTACATTTTAAAGATGCAGTCTTTCTTCTGCAAGTCTGTGGTGATCTTACACATGTCTCAGAAAACAGAACATAGCAACCTTTTTTTCAGACTGCTGTAACCAATTTTTCATTTTCTACCATGTAACTAAAGACTATTAAAGTTTCTGGATGAAATCCTCAGATGAACAGAGGATATGGCAGCCAGAACACAATTTCAGACTTCCACTTAAAAAATTCTAAAGAAAATCTGAACAAAAGTTATATTTTTATGCCCTGTGACCTCTAACACTGAAATTTCTGAAGAACATAAATAAGAATTAGCCACTGTCTTCGTGAATGACGGCTCAAAAATCTGACAAAAGAAAATGTACTGAATATGGAGACGTAACCAGGCAAATTGGTTGAAACTGTTGTAAAGAACAAAATTATCAGACACGTAGATAAACATGACATGGGGAAGAGTCAGTACAGCTTTTGGTGAAGCATCTTTTTCCTTCACAATATTAGAATTCTTTGAGGGTGTTGACAAGCGTGATTCAGTCTGTACTTGGACCTGTGCTGTTCAATGTATTCATAAATGATCTGGTAAACAGGATGAACAGTAAGACAGCAAAATTTGCAGACAATACAAAATTACTCAAAATAGTTAAGTCCAAAGCTAACACTGAAGTGTTGCAAAGGGATCTCACTAAACTGACTAACTGGATGACAAAATGGCAGGTGAAATTCAATGTTGATAAGTGCAAAGTATTGCACATTGGTAACAATCACAACTACACATACAAAATGATGGGGTCTAAATTAACTATTACCACTCAAGAAAGATCTTGGAGTCATCATGGATAGTTCTCTAAAAGCATCTTCTCATTGTGCAACAGCAGTCAAAAAAAGGAAAAAAAAGCTAGCAATGTTAGGAACGGGATAGTTGATATGTAAGGGTATGATTCTGTCAGAGGTCACCTGGATTCCATGACTTTCTGGGATCTCTGTGACTTCTTTTGCAGTGGCAGAGCTGGAGCAGCTGTCAGCCCCATGGCAGCCAGAGCAGCGTCTGAAGGAGTGGATGGGATTAGGTCAGCCCCCAGCAGCACTCCCAACTATTAGGTTCCCCCCCGCCTCCCCGGGTATTTTTAGTAAGTCACAGACAGGTTGTGGGTTTCTGTGAATTTTTGTTTGTGTGTGACCTGTCCCTGACTTTTAGTAAAAATATGTGACAGAATCTTAAGCTTTATAATAAGACAGAAAATATCATAATGCCATTATATAAATTCATGGTATTCTGGAATACAGTCAGCAGTGCTGGTTGCCCCATCTCAAAAAAGATGTATGAGAATTGGAAAAAGGTACGGAGAAGGGCAACAAAAACAGTTATGGGTATGCAATAGTGTCCATAGGAGGAAAGATTAAAAACTGATCCTGTTCATCTTAGAAAAGAAATGACTTAGGGGCGATATGATAGAGGTCTATAAAAAAAAAAAAAAAATCACAAATGGTGTTGAGAAAGTGAATAAGGAAATGTTTATTTACCCTTTCATGTAAACACAAGAATTAGGGGTCACCTGATGAAATTAATAGGCCGTGGGCTTAAAACAAACATAATTCACTGTCAACCTGTTGAACTCGTTCCATGGGCTGTTATGAAGGCCAGAAGCATAACTGGATTCAAAAATTTATTGAAGATGGGTCCATAAATAGCTATTAGCCAACATGGACAGTAATGCAACCCCATGCTCCAAATTTCCCTAAACCTCCAATTGCCAGAGACTGGGTCTAGATGACAGGAGATGGATCACTCAAAATTGCCCTGCTCTTTTCGTTACCTCTGAAGCAGCTGTCACTTGCACTATTAGAATCAGGATAGATGGGCCATTGGTCTGACCAGTATGACCATTCTTATGTTCTTAACCAAACACTAGCAAGGAGCAGACAAGATCAGCAAAACAAGCTAGTGCTAGTAAAAAGGGGATAAGAAGAGTTTTGTTTACCTTGAGAACTTGTTTTGATTGTCTTGTATCAGACATCAGTGGAACCAGAGTTTCCAAGGGGCTTTGAGGAAGAAGAGGGTTATTCTTTGTAGACTACTCTCTGTGGGTTAGCAGTACTTGATAATTGAGAACAAAAGATTATAAACAGAGTGGCTTATAAGCACACACTTCACCAAGTTCAGACTCACAACTCACCTTTGGATGATGATCTACAACCAGTAAAGTGAGAGGGAAGACAGTTGGAGTTACATAGAACAATTAGGTCAGATTTATTTTTTATCCTTCTGCTGTGGCAGCCACATTTGCCAACATAATAGCTTCCCCAAAGTCTTGATCAGCAGATTTGTATTATATTGTGTATCTAGGAGGTCTCCACTCTGACTGATGCAAATTACATGCATTGTGAGGAAATGTGTCAGATTGAATTGTCGATATTCACAGTGGCAGACCAGCCTCTCAAAAGGACAAATGCTCAGGCTTCTCAGTTTTAGAGCTTGTCTTCATGTACAGCAATACGGTGGCGCAACTATGTCACTCTAGCACTTTAGTGAAGATGCTCCTATGTCAATGGGAGAGCTTCTCCTGTCAGCGTAGTTAATTCAAGTCTCCAGTAGGGGCTTGGGGTTGTAAGGTCAGTATAACTATGTTGCTCAGGACTGTGGATTTTTTGTACCCCTGAGCAATGTAGTTACTGATATAAGTCTGTAGTGTAGACCTGGCCTGAGTTTCGGTTGGTATTACTCATCCAGGTTTTGGTTCTGCTGGGAAAAATTTGAGCCACAGCTTGTTTTGCACTTGTGTCCTTCCTGAACACATTATTGCTTTATAGGCTATTCTCAGTTCTGTTTACCCTATTCTGGTGCTTGAACTAGCTATTAATTGTACCAACAGAAGATTAAGTGTTGTTGAAGTAAGAATTTATCAAATAATATGGATACAGCAATCACCGAGACATTACATACTGGAATTTTTATTGAGAGCAATTTTCTTTCTACAGGTAATTTTCCAACTTCATTCAAAGAAGTGTGTTGTATGCCAAGAACATGACCGTAGTGTAATCCTGCAGCCATGTCAGCATTATGTACTTTGTGAACACTGTGCAGCTAAACAACAGGAATGTCCTTGCTGCAAGATGAAAAAAAGAAATGGTGATGAAGAGTCATGGTACTTATAATCATGTTAATTAACTAAATATATTTTATGTTCTGGTATTTTAGATAAGAATTATATCTGTAGTAATTAATCCATTTACTAGTGCTAGACTGATATCCATTTTGACCTTAAGATATTTTAAGTTGTTTTTACTATAGGAAATGTGGTTTGACTGCCTTTACGTATTGAATTCTATTAATGAAGTTCTAAAGTTCCATGGTTATTGCTCCCCCCCTGCCCTTTTCAGTTTTCCACTTACATTCCTGGTGCACAAGCTACTCAGGTTCACTTACCACATAATCACTTCTTACAGGTGTGTACTCACAATGCATGAATTGGGGAATTTATGTCTGTGCCTTCCATTAGCATTAATGTAAGACACTCATGTAAATACAGTACTTGATGGGAGGACCTTACCCCTCACCATGTTTATGGTGTGCTGTAATCCTTTGCTGGTATTTCTGAATCAGTCTAACACTACTGTTTACTTGATTTGAAGAAATTTGATTCCTGTAAAAGCACTTTGCTAACTGTTTTTTGTTAGAGTGTTATAAATTGGTTTAACCTGCTTTCTAGGGTTTAATGTTTATTTTTTTAATATGCGGTATGAAGCTTTGCGTGTGTACTGTGAACTTAATATTTATATCAGATTTACTGTTAAATCATTATGATAGTATAGTATAGTTAAATTTCATTTTTTGGCTTTAGTAGTTACTAAATGAACAGTTACATATAAATGAGAACTTGACTAGAATTTTTACAGTTTAAGTCAACTGCAAACTAATAGTATTTAAGTATACTAGCAGACAGTGACATTGAAAGAAAGACATGCGTAAATATTCAAATACTTTTTTTATTTTGTGAAACAAACCAATTTTCTTAAACCACTGTGTATTTGCATATTGTCCCAAGTTGGATTTTTGTAGTTTTAATGAAAGTATTTGTATAACTCCTAATCTGTGTGATTACTTATCATGCATTGATATAATCCATAGCCACTTTTACCAAGTGCCTTTGCCTTGCACCCAATAAAATTGCAAAATATGTGAAGGAAACGAACAGTATGCAAACAATTTATACCACCTAATTCTGCACAGAACAATTGGATGATAATTAAAATTCTCAACTTTCTGTAATAGAATTTCAAAATAATACTTTGCAATGGAGAAAAGATATTAGGTTTTGTTTTTACATAAAAAAAAATACAATACACCTTTAGGTTTAGCGCTAAAATTATTTAAATATTATCAGACAATGGTGCTTTGTTGTAATGATTTTTTAAAAAAGTTGTTGTCCATATTTAATGCTGATAATTAGGAGTCTGCAGTTTAGGAGAAGTTGATTATTGTGTCTTAACACTGTATTTTGTTACTTTCCTTAAAGTTAACTATTCTTGTAGGGAAGAGTTACCTGTGGTGTTACTTTTCTTTCCCGTTAAATACAGGTATGACACAAGTACAGCTTACATTCGAATGACCTACCACTGTGTTACATAATGTGTATATTCCTATTATTTAATACATTAATGAACAAGAAGTGCATTCATATGACCAGCAAAGAGTTTAATTATTTCTGAAGTTTGTTCAGATGCATTGCAATAGAAACAAGATATATGCTAATTTGTATTTATGATCTTGAAAAATCTTTGAGCTTTGTATCAGTGTTAAAGAATTCAGAGCCCAATCCAAAACCTCCTAAAGTCAATGTGCTTTCATTGATTTATGCGGACTTTGGACTAGGCCTTGAGTTAGCAGAAATAAGCATATAAGATTACATTTATTGTAAAAAAATCTATAGAATCATCATTACCTTGTTCTATCAAACTGTGAGAACATGGAGATCTTTTGAGAATGAGGGAGGGAAGATAAAACCCATGATGGATTTACATTTTGGAACAGAAGCTCTTAAAAAGTAATTTACAAACACAATAGTCTGAAGATAATTTGTAGAACATTTTTAAACAGGTTTTAAGGTTGAGTTTCATAATATGGCCTGATGCATTTTTCATATAATTTTTAATGTTTTCTCTCAACATTGTATATTGAAAAACTTTATTACTATAATTTCATTTTCAGCAATATATTTCTCTCTCCTGAAAGATGATTCTGTTATAGAAGTAGAACCAGTTTACATTTGTTTTTTAGTGGCACTTTGAATCACTTAGCTTTGCTGTTAGTATTAATGGACTTCTACACTTGTGGAGTCTTTGCCAAAGACTTTTTTTGAACATTAACAACATTTTGGACTAAAAGTGAGTAGGTAAACATTTTTATCAGTGACCAAATTAGAAAGTGATTATAGGAATAAATTTTAAATGTATTAAAGAATGCAATTGATATCAGACAGTGGTTTATTACATCCATTATAGAATGTGGAATAACATTCTCTAGCTCTTTGCTAACATAGTTAACTAATATTCTTTGCTAACATAGTTAACTAATATTCTTTGCTAACATAGTTAACTAATATTCTTAGCAGATTTTAGTGAAATAAATCCAAATTAGATTGAAATGTGGCCATGTGTGTCAGTGTTCAGTTCATTACTTAAGAAATTTTGAAATATTTTTGTACTACAGTAACTCCTCGCTTAACGTTGTAGTTATGTTCCTGAAAAATGCAACTTTGAGTGAAACAATGTTAAACGAATCCAATTTTCCCATAAGATTTAATGTAAATACAGGGGGTTAGATTGCAAGGAAATTTTCTGAGGGCAGACAAAAGGCATTATATACTGTACAGTACTGTACTGTGGTTGAGAAGTGCCCCTGGCTTACCCACACAGGCACAGCCTGCTGCAGGCAAGGACGCTAGGAAACACTTCGCAGCAGCAGCTTCCTCAGAGAAGAACAGGTGCTGACTTTGCTGGGAATGCTCCAGGCTCACCTCTTCCTGTCCCCGCTTCATTCCAGGCCCACCTCTTCCCACCCCCACTCCACTTCCTCTCCGGAGCACACCACATCGCTGCTCCCCACCCTGAAAGTCCTAAGCGCTGCCAAACACCTGTTTGGCGGCACTTACAACTTTCTGGGAGGGAGAGGAGCGGAGACATGGCACATCCCCACTCTCCCCTTCCTCCCAGCACTTTGTGCTTAGGACTTTTGAGAGGGAGGAGGCAGAGAAGAGGAACTTGTGTAATGCTCCCTTGTAAAGTTGCTGCTCTTCCAGCCACATGATGTTATAAGGGAGCATTGCACAACTTTAAACAAGTGTGTTCCCTAATTGAGCAGCGATATAACTTTGAAACAACATTAAGCAGGATGACATTAAGTGAGGCGTTACTGTACTCGTCACAGTTTATAGTTCTTTATATACATTATTGTGCGTTTGTGTATCATCCTAGGACCTTTTCTTTGGTCTTTTCTTTTTGTAATAATAGGAGTTTTTTTAAATATCTAGCTGATGCTTTTCAATTTACAAACGAGTTTTAGCAGAAGGGCAAAGTAAATTGTCATTAACGTGCACAGTTCGCACATACTGTCTTTTTAGATGAAAACTAATTATTGGGTAATTTTTTCCAATTTTTTAGCATTTGTATGTTACATAATTAATGTTGAGAATGATTACATAGCTGTGTATTGCTGTGGAAAAAAATTATAAATATATCCTGGGCGCAATTAAGTTGGCTTTTGGACAGATCTAAATTTGAGTCTTGAAGAAAAAAGATAGACCAAAGAAATGTTACCTATGAGTAAAATTCCCAGAGTGAACAGCGTGTTGCTTGTTACCTTGTGGTTCATGTAACTACCTAACAATATTTCCACATGTAGCATTCACATAAAAAATGTGATAATTATTTTCCAATAAGACCATTTCCTGAGGAATTATAAGCAAGGTTTTATTAAATTTTCTTTTTACAGATTAACTTCAGCTACTTAAAAATTAAGAATTATTGGATACACTTTTACAGTGATACTTTTAAATCCAGGATAATGAAATATGTGCAGCATAAATTAGCAGTTGTACTTTAATGAAAAATATTACAAAGGAAATATTTACATTTGTGAAGTTTTGTCCTGGTGATACAAACACTATGTAGATGCACTAAAAATATTTTTGAGCAAGAATATAATATTGTAATTTGTTAGATGAGCAAGTTATATAAAGGTAAAATACACTCATTTGTTAGTTTCATTCTAGTGTTTGAAGACAGGTTGACCAAGTTATGTAAATTTACGTAAAAGTATAATACTTTTATGTGAATGCTATTAACTTTTCATAATGACCTGGGGTGTAGTAGATGAAAATTACAGTTTGTCAGGGTTTTAAAGTCAAGAACTGTAATTTAACAGAAAGTTCTAAATTCAGATAGATCCCAAGCTGCATCTTATGGGTTTGTTGTTTAGTCTCTTTTGAATAGCAGATTATTAAGAACATCTGTTTTGTTATGTATTGCTATTCAGAATATCCTAGTGTTAAATATTAATAGTAATATTATTACTGTCACAATATATTTGTGTAACTGTGGTCAGCAAAAGACCTTAAATGGATGTGGAATTTTCACTTGTATTAATTTATGGAACCTATTAATGTTCTGAGTGCATAGACAGAAGTGATATTGTGAATGGAAATGTTCTTAACTGAGAAAGTATTTATAATGCATAATCATTTACTTGTAGTGAATTGTTAACACTTGTTAAAACTTTTTTACACTATAGCATTTATGCAATCGTTTACAGAATTCATGGAATTATTTTTTATTATCAATATGAAATTAAAATTTTTGATCTTTATTGCTTAGCTTACTGTGTTTGTAGACAATTGAGGTCTTCCATTTTATTGTAAAAGATGTATACATATGGTAACTGTGGGTTTGTATTTCTAAACATATCTGTAGATGAGCCAGACTCACCCTGCGGCACCTCCTGCTGGTGTCTTCCTGGAATTAGCTCGATTCAGCTCTGGAGCACCTTCTGCAGGGCAGTGATCCACCTGTCCTCTGGTCCCTGTGTCCCTCCCTGGATCTGGTGCCCTTTTACATGAGGTGCTGCCCCCTGGCAGTAACCCCTTTCTCTCAGGGTCTCCCCTCCTCAGGGAACCCCCACCCTTTATCCCCACCTTGCCTCAGTATATGGCTACTGCCAGTCATTGTCTAGCCTCACACCCTGGGATAGACTGTAGTATCAGCCTACTCATCACTGGCCAGGTTGGGTTTGGATCTGCTGCCTTGGCCTACCCCTGGGCTGCCCTCCACAAACCCCAGTACCTATTAGCCGAATACTAGGCCACAGACTGGGACTTTCCAGGCTGCAGCTCCCCAGCCCTGCTTCACTCAGGTACCTTATGTCCAGCTCCCTGCAGCCAGGCCCATCTCACTCTACAGCTAGAGAGAGAGACTGTCTTGACTTCTGGCTCACAGCCTCTTATAGGGGCCAGCTGGGCCTGATTGGAGCATGGCCACAGCTGAGCCTACTTTCCCCAATCAGCCCAGTCTTCATGCCCCAGCCTAAAGGCTGCTTTCTCCAGCCACAGCCCCTTCCCAGGGCTGTTTTTAACCCCTTCAGGGCAGGAGCAGGGGTCCACCCTGCTACAATATCATACTGGAAAGATTTTACGTAGATCAGTATTTCCAGGGATTCTGTATTGTGGAATTGTCTTCTTCTGGAATCAGGTCATGGCATTTCTAGCATTGTGATTGAAACCAAGTACTTAATATTATCAAAATAACTGACTTAAATAGCACAGATTAGTGGAGATATTATGTTTCAAATTTTCCACTATTGTATGCAGTATAGTTGTAGCCATTTCGATTCCAGGATATTTAGAGAGACAAGATGGGTGAGGTAATATCTTTTATTCGACCAGCTTCTTTTGGTGAGAGAGCTCAACCACCTTGTCTCTCTAAATTTTCCACCTGTCATTTACTGTGAAACATAACATTCCCAGATGCTGTTTCCCATCAGCCATGGCGAGGCCTCTGGCACCATGAAAGAGAGTTCTTCATAGTTCTGTTACATTCCCTGTAATCTTCCTGTTTAAATTTTGATAACTCGTTCTGACTTACGTTAAGAGGTCACACACTTTGTAGCCTGTGGAGGCTAAGCGTATTGCACACACCAGGGCTTCTTTTAATTTCTCCATTCCCATCCCAACAAGCTCCATGGGTGCCACTCTCTTATCCCTCTTTTCGAGGGACTCCCTGCAATTCGTCACAATCTCTTCCCTACCAGTGTCTGTGTGCACCCATTCCCTCCACGCCCGCCATACCAGTGGCTCTGTGTGCACCCCCTTCCCATTTCCCTTTGTTCCACGGGCTGTGTGCCCTATTCTCCCTATGCCAGGGGATATGTGCACCTTTGTTTCCCCCTCATCCCTGGTTCCTCTAGTCCCCCCTCACCCACCCAGGGTTCTGCAGGTGCCAAAACCTTGTGATAGTTGACAATACTTAATAAGCATATAGTGAGCCCTATGCATTACTGGAGTTGTAATCTCCCTGCCCAGTGTGTTTGGCAGGCAGCACCCCACACCATGCCTGATTTTATAGACCTCTGTCATATTCCCCCACCCCCCCATTGTGTCTCTGCTAAACAGATCGGTCCCAGTCTTTTTAATTTCTCTCCCGTTGGAAGCTGTTCCATACCCCCTAAGCATTGCTGTTTCATCCCTTCTCTGCACCTAACAAGCTAGCAATGTTAGGAACTGTTAGGAAAGGGATAGGTAAGACAGAACATACCATAATGCCCCTCTGTAAATCCCTGGTACATCCACACCTTGAATATTGGGGTTAAGGTTTAGGGTTGGGGTTAGGGGGTAGGGTCAGGGTCAAGTGTTAGGGTTGGGTTAGGGTTGGGTCAGGGTCAGGGTGCGGTAGTGTCAGGGTAGGGTTAGGGTTAGAAGGTCAGGAGTCAGGGTCGGTTTAGGGTTAGAGTGGGTTAGGGGTGGGGTTAGGGTAGGGTTAAGGGTTAGGGCCTAGGGTTAGGGTCAGAGTTGGTCGGGTTGGGATCAGGGGTCCAAGTCTGAATTAGGGATCGGGTTCAGGGTCAGGGGTTAGGGAGAGGGTGAGGGTAGGGGTTAGAATTGAGGTGGGGGTGAGGGTTGACGGTCAGGGTTAGGATTAAGGGATGAGGTTGGGTTAGGGGTTAGGGTGAGGTTAGGGGTTGGGGTTGAGGGTAGGGTGAGGGGGTAGGGGTGGGGTCAGGGTGTTAGCGTTACGGTGTTAGGGTCAGGGTGAGGGGTTAGGGTTGGGGGAGGTTAGGGTAGGGGTAGGAAAGGGCTTAGGGCGAGGGTTTAGGGTTAGGAGGGTGAGAGTGGGGTCAGAGGTTAGGGGTTAGGGGTCAGGATCAGGGTTGGTAGCGCTTATTGTCTACGGTGAGATCGCCGAAGAGTTATTGTTGCGCTAAGCAACGTTATACGTCCGACACTGAGGACAGGGTCAGAAAATTTTCATACGGCAAACTCACATACTCCCACCTGGAACTGACCTGGAAATCATTCCGCCGCTGGTGCCCAAAAGTTTCCCTTGCGTGGCACGGCGGAATCTTTTTTCCGAAGTGCTCTCTCTAATAGCGTCCGTTGCGGACAACCGACGGAATCTTTTCCACGTGCTCTCTCTATGCTTCCCACGGGAGTAGATCGGAAAGTTTTTGGAGTGCTCTCTCCATGTGTCCCTTGCGAAACGGACCGGAAGTCTGCTTCCGCAAGTGCTCTTCTATAGTTCCCTTGCGGAAAGCCGGAAAAAAGGGGTTCTTATTTTTTTTTTTGGCCCCCGGCGAGCTGCTTTTTCTCTACTAGTGTGTCCATCGGACGTAGTCGGAAGTAATTTCTCCAGTTCGTCTCTGAATAATTTCTACGGGAACTGTTGAGCCGAAGATATTTGCCCCGCTACGTGTCTAAGCGTTCCACCAGAAGCAGCTCCAAGTCTTTCCTCCTTACGTGCTATAGCATCCCCCAAGAAACAGTTCCCGGACGTACGCCGTGGTCATTGACGGAAGCCGTCCTGCCTTTCCGGGAGCTTGGTGGAGGAACAACCGGCTATCCGTGGAGGCTGGAAGACGGTTGGAGATAGGGCGGGGATTGCGCGACCTGGGGCAAGTTAGGCGCAGTGGGTCCGTGCTGCGCCGGGTGGTTGCGCGCTCCCTAAGCCAGCAGGGAGACGCTTCCCAACCCTCCACGTGACATCAGCAACCTCCCCGCCTACTGACTTTCTCAGCCTGCACCGGGGCAACGGGCGAGCTGAACATGTATGTCGGTCCGCTTCACAACGGTGACGGAGATGGAGTCAAAGGAACACAACACCTTACCCAAAAAGCACCGTTCCCTCGCCGCCGCGCTGCCAGTGCCCCTCACAGAGCGGCTCAGCGTCGTGTCAGAGCCCCTTCACCCACTGCTGGGCACTACGCTCCTGCATCGGACTCCCTGACACCAGACCAGACAGCCCCTTTCAACCCTCACCTAACTCACCCTACCCCAACCCCTCACCCTCAACCCTCACCCTAACCCCAACCACCCTAACCCACCTTACCTACCCCGAACACCCTAACCCACCCTACCCCTAACCCCTACCCTCACCCTCATTCCTCACATGCCTAACCCAACCCTCACCCTTGACCCGACGCCCTAACCCACCGTAAGCCTCACCTCTACCGCCTGACCTAACAGCGACCCAACCCTCACCGGCCAAACCTCTAAGACCCTGACCCAAACTCCTAACCCCTCACATAAAACCAACCCTACCTACTCCCATACGCCACCTAACCACCCTCCACTGACCTACCTTTTACTCCCTAACCCCTAACCCCGACCTCGAGCCTAAATCCCTAACTCCAACCCTCACCCCTAAACCTAAGACGCTCACCTAAACCCACACCCACCCTAACCCTTACCTTACCCCACCCCGTTCAACCCCCTACCCTAAAACCGAAACTCCCTACCCTCAGCCCCTAACCCTAACTAACCGCTACCCACCCTAACCTAACCCACCCCAAACCCGCAACGGAGCCCTACCCCCACGCCTAAACCCTCACCTAACCCACCCTGCCCTAACCTCCCCCTAACCCTGACTCTAAATATCCTGACCTAAACCCAACCCCTACCCGACCTACCTTACCCTAACCTACACCTCACCCTACTCCCCTAACCCCCTCACCCTAAACCTCACCTACGCCCACACCCATCCCAACCTAATCCCTAACCCCAACTCCACCGCCACCACCAGACCTTCAACCCTAACCTAAATCTCACCTCACCGCTAAACCCTAACCCACCTCACGACCCTACCCTGAACCCTGACCCTAACCCTACCTCACGCCATACACCCTAACCTAACCTAAACCCACCCCCCTCACCCATCCGTCACACCTAAACCTAACCCCTTGACCCCAAAGCCTCACCTGAGCTCTAACCTAAAACCCAAACCTAACCTAACCGCCAAACATCTTACCCTAAGCTAACCAACCCTAAACCCAGTTAACCTACTCTAACCCCCAAACCCCACCTAAACCTAAACCTCACCACCTAACCCCTCAACCCAAACCTAATCCCTAATCTCCCACCCCTACCCTTGATCCCTTAACCCACTGACGCTCAACACTTCTTTTCCTCCTCAGCCTGTTTCCCTGGGGCCCGTCTCTGCTACGGCCCGCCTGCACTCGCAGGCCCTTTCCCTCAAGGCCTGCCCTGGCAGCTGGGGGTTAGAGGCATTCTAATCCCTGAGCGCACTGCACTGCAACTGCACGCGAGCATGTTTGTGGTGGCTAGCCTCCCCCGCCCTTGGACTCACCTCTCCTTCAAGCAGGCCGTGGACGACAGACCTTGCGCCTGCTCTGGAGCCTTTATATACTGTTGGCCCGCCGATTGCTGGTCTACAATCTGGGCCCTGATTGGCTCCCAACAAGCCGTTTCTCGATTGGCTCCTGGCTGCCACAGCCCTCTACACAGGAGTGGGGCACTCCGCCCACTCACAACTCACCCTACCACCTGACCCTACGACCCCAACCCCTAACCCTCACTCTAATAGCTAGAAAGCCTACCGCTAACCTAACCCCTACAACCTCACCCAAATCCATAGCCTAACCCTCACCGCTGCCCAACCACCCAACCCAGCACCACACCCAATGCCTAACCCCACACAACTAACCCAACGCGTCACAGGCTAACTAAACACTAACCTCACCCACCCCATCAACCCACACCTAAACCTAACCTGGACCTTGACACCCCTAAACCCAACCCTAAACCTCAAACCCTATCCTAAAGCCTAACCTTAAACTAACCCCAACCCCACCCCTATCTGCTCACGCCTAACCCTTAACCTAGCCACTAACCCCCGACCCTCACCCTAAACCCCAACCGCCGACCCCTTAAAGCCTCCTACCCCACTCAACCCTAACCGTACACACTAACCCTAACCCCTCCCTACCCCGCCCTACCCTAACCTCCTTAGAAACGCCCAACCCAACCCTTAGCGCCTGAACCCCTGACGACTAACATCCCTATCGCTTAACCCTACCCAACCCTCACCTGATAAGCTAACCCAACCCATAAAGCCATAACTAACTAACCCCACCCTGAAACCTAAAACCCTACCCAACTCCCTACCCACCTTCACTCCAACACCTAACCTAACTAACCCTAAGTGCTACCCCTTACCCCAACCCTCACCCCTAGAACCTCCCCTCACTCCTCACCCCTAACCCCAACCCTTATTGCCTAACCTCAACCCAACCTAACCGTAAACCCGAACCTAACCGCAGGCGCTCTAACTCTGCCCTGACCCTCACCCTGACCCACCATCCTACCCACTCCCTAAAACCGCTGACCGTATCCTACCCGAGAACCCCACGAC
>NW_027424263.1:57562-126191 GCF_003597395.2 Chelonoidis abingdonii | reverse complement strand
GAGTTCAGATTGCTGTCCAGAGCGGTCAGTGGTGCACTGTGGGATACCGCCCGGAGGCCAATAACGTCGATTTCCATCCACACTAACCATAATCCGATATGTTAATATCGAATTTAGCGCTACTCCTCTCGTCGGGGTGGAGTACAGAAATCGATTTAAAGAGCACTTTATATCGATATAAAGGGCATTGTAGTGTGGACGGGTACAGCGTTAAATCGATTTAATGTTCTTTAAGTCGATTTAAACGTGTAGTGTAGACCAGGCCTGAGATGAGAGGCGGTAGGTGGACTCAGGCAGGTGGGAGAAAATGAAGAGAGAATGAGACAGTAACCAGGGGTCTCTGCGCACCAGCAGCCCAGCCCTTGCCAAGTTGTTTGCAGGCACCACGGCCCAGGCGAGTTCTTCGGTGGAGTGGAAAGGAGGAGAGTGGGGCAGCTTTGCGGATGTGTCCAGGGAGCTCCTCCCACGCGAGGGGACAGCAGGGAGAAAGCCCTGAGCAGTGGCAGCGTCTCCAGCCTGCACTCACCTCCAGCCTGAGTTCCCCCTCGAACCTGGGCACCAAGCCGGGATGTGGGCTTTAATCACAGCCCAGCGGGTGTCTCCTGAGGCTCGGCCTTCAGACCCCCAGTACATCAGCAGCTGCAGGGGGTCGGATAGTGTGGTTACTGTGTCCCCCCCCCCCGCCCCTGGGGCAGGGTGGGCCCGGTGTTCGTGCAGCGTTCCCCAGGCTCTGGAGCCCAAGTATGTTGCGGGTGTCATGGTGTTGCGCGGTTGCGGTGCTGTCGGATGATGGGGAATGCAGGCGCTATGGGCAGAAGAGGGCTGGGTTTGGAGTCGCTGGGAACTGTCTCATTCTCTCGTAAGCCGAGATGCTTCTCCCCTGTGCCTGGTGGCACCCCTGCCATCTGTAGCACTGGTTAGCCCAGGTGCAGGAGCCCTTGGGGCGGGGTGTCCTGAGTACCCCTGGCGGCAGGCAGGCCCCGTTGCTCAGCTGTTGGTTTCACCATACGGCTGTCGGACCTGGCTAGTGGGCCCTCTCTTGGGGCAGCCTTTGGACGCTTCACTTGTGCGCTGGTGTCTTGTCACGCGTTGCTGGGCCCAGCACCTGTCTGAACGCTGCGAGCATGCTCCGCCGCACTGCTCCGGGGAGGGACTGTGCCGCCGTGGGGCGTGGCCACAGCTCGTGGCCTGGGCTTGCTCTCCCGTGCCGCGCCGTGCCGCCCAGGGGCGGGGGGAGATACTCCCAGTTAAATAATTAAAAGAGACTTAAGTAAAAATCAACAGAAATGTCATGAAATGAGCAGTGTCGTTTTGAATTAGTGCTTGTAAAGGTCAGGCGGCTCCGGGACAGGTGGAGTGGATGCTTCTCAAGTGTTGCAGTGAGGCAGGCTGTCCCGGGCAGGGCGAGTGGGGAGCGTCGTGGGAGGGAGGCAGGGCTGGCTGGGGTGGTGGATCGCAGGGCGAGCATCTGTCAGAGTCCAGTCAGAGCCCATTAACGTGGTGACATGATTCTAATTAACTACTGTGAGAGGTGTCACAGCTGGAAAGGCTGCGAGTGGAGACAAGCTTTTAAAAAAAGCAAAAAGCATGTGACAGTCCTCTCTTTGCCTTGTCCCCTTGTGCCGCTCTCCCCTGTGTGGGAGTGGAGCTAACAATAATTAGGATGTCTGCCTGCCTGGGAACCTGAGCCAGGGCTCTTTTGCTTTCAGTCGTTTAAGTTTTCGACATCTCTCTGAAGGGACTTGGTGGCACAGTGCATTACTGCGCGCCGAAGTGACAGAACTCTCTTCTAATCGTAAACCCTTTGGAAACAAGATTCCGCTCTCCCTTTTCTCCGCCAGCGGCAGGGGGTATGTTCTGATCACGGTGGCTCTGTTCCCGCACAAGCGACAATGGGAAACTCAAGGTCTTTCAGATGTTTCCTACAGTTAACAAAGGCGGCACGAGAAAAGAAAGGGAGCTGACTGTTTGTGTTGACTGTGCTCCCCAGTCTAAAGCTAAGCGTCACTTGTTCTCTCCACCCGGGTCAGGCAGGCGGGGCTGGCACGTTATGCTCTGGCCAGGTACCACTGTGACTGATGGAGCCCAGCACTCACTGCAGTCAGCCGTGGTGCTGGGCTGCCTTTTGCCACTCCTTGTCCACCGGACGATGTTGGGCCCTTAGGAAGCTGGTGCTGAGTTACTGACCCATTGCCGGTGATGATTATATCGTTTGTATTTTGGTAGGGGTCCCACTCATGGGCTAAGACCCGTTGTGCATACAAACACAGACCAGGCCCTAACAGCCACACCTCACCAAGGCAGCCTTATCTAACCTAGCCATCACAGAGCCATCACCTCCCTGCGTGAATCAGGGCAACCCAGCCTTGTCTCTGAGCTACTGGTTCAGACTCTCAGCAGAGTCAGGCAGAAGGCCCTGCACTAGTTCTGCTTAGATTACAGCTGGAAGAGAGTCTTGCTCTGCAAGAGAAGCTTGTCTCTCTTTTTCAAATAAAAGTGAAGATTTTGGAGTAGAAGGTAGCAGCTGTTACACAAAGTACTGGCTTGGAGAGCTCCTGCCAGCTGGCTCAGTTCAGCCCCCGCTCTTCCTCCCATGGAGGTGAGGGTGGCTGCGGGCCCACGGTACAACTGTCTGGCTCCCTGAGGTTATACGTATTGACATTTTATTGGGTAGCACCTGGAGGCCCCAGGCGTGATCAAGGACAGCTAGTGCAAGGTGCTGCACGAACCCTACAAAGACACAGTCTCTGCCCCAAAGGGCTGACAGCCTAGAACTGACCTGTGCCTACAGAGAACCGCATGCATCTTGTGACGAGTTCTCACCCAATGGCAATTTAAATGACCTGTGCCAAACACTCCCCCAGTCCCTCAGGGAGCAGCAGTCCCCGTTGCAGAGCAGGTGTGCTTCTACATGGCAAACTCTCCAGGCTCCACTCAGCCCCAAGGGACCTGGCCCCAGCCAGTGCTGGCTGCTCAGCGCCAGTGCTTGGTACTAGCGTGGTTCTCCCTTGCCCCGAGGAGCCTGCTCCAGTGCTACCAGTAGCCTGGTTTGTAAAAGGAGCGAATACTGGACTTAACTGCGCCGGAGGATTTCTCTCTAGGGGGGCAGGGTGCTATGCAGGGCCCATGAGATTTTCCCAGCGGATTCTCTGCTGGGGCATCGGCTTGGGCTGCACTCCAGACTCCCGTGGCGAGGTGGCGTGTCGGGATGGGGGAGGGAGTGTAAATGTCTCCTCTGGAATGGGTGACAGGATTTACCTGAAGGTTAACGTAACATCATTACGCCAATAACAATTCCCACGCTACCCCTTCTGCAGCTCCTGCTCTAGCAGAGCAGACTCTGATCTGTAACGTTCCAGCATCTCAGCCTCACGGGGTGATCTGGAGCAAGTCTCTTTGCCACTCTGTGCCTCAGTTTCCCCTGTAGCCGTACAATGGGGCTAATGATACTAACCCCTCCATAAAGTGCTTTGAGATGGACTGATGGCAAGTGCTAGAGAAGAGCTGGGGGTTCTTCTGCCAGGATCTCGAAGCACTTCCCAGAGTACTGATGTACCCGTAGCAGTGGGGGGAATGAAAGCGTCACATCGCGCCTGGAGTCAGCGGACGAGGGCAGGAGGACTTAGATAAGGATCTGCCTCTCAGGGGCACAGGGGATGTCCCAAAAGGCTGTCAGCCCCTGGGACGGTGCTTGAGAAGGCAAGGGCAGCTTCCTCCTCTGATCGTTAGTTCTCCATGACCCATTCGGCCCAACCCTGGCTCTCCCCAGAGCGTGGCAGCAGGCAGGTGTCAGACCACCGGGAAGGTCCCTGGCCGGCAGCGTGCACTCACTCCCCACCCTGCCCTCGCGCGTCCTCGCCTGGCTCCAGTTCCTCGCCCTCCCCGGGCTGTCTGAGAGAGTACCCAGCTGGGGGAACATACATCCCCAAGGAGCTGTTCCTGCCTGCCAGCGACCCAGACATTTGGGTTTTAACAGTGAAATTAGTTTAAAAAGTGCAAGTACGTGAGAGGCTGGTAGGGTTAGAGTGAGCCAACCCCACGCAGCGATCCCTCCCCTCACGCTGGCTACATGCCTCCAGCCAGCTGCTTGACCTGCCCCCTGCTAGCCCAGCCCTGGGCTCCCCCAACTCTGCCGGTGCCCCTCACGCCCAACCCGCAGCCCCTGCTAGCCCAGCCCTGGGCTCCCCTCAGCTCTGCCAGTGCCCCTCAATACCAACCCGCAGCCCCTGCCAGCCCAGCCCTGGGCTCCCCTCAGCTCTGCCAGTGCCCCTCACTCCCAACCCGCAGCCCCTGCCAGCCCAGCCCTGGGCTCCCCTCAGCTCTGCCGATGCCCCTAATTCCCGACCTACAGCCCCCTGCTAGCCCAGCCCTGGGCTCCCCCAGCTCTGCCAGTGCCCCTCAGTCCCCACCCACAGCCCCCTGCTGTTGCAGTCGACCTGCCACAAAGTTCCATTGATGGATCCGTTCTGACCTGTAAAACCCCAGCTGCTCTATTTCCCAGGCTGCGCTTGAGCAGAGGCTGGAACTGGGCTTGGTTCGGCTACTCTAGATGATTGTTTTCAGAGCAGGCAAATGCAGACTATGCTGAGTCGCCCAACGTGTCACCAAGTCAGAGCAGAACTTGAATCTGGAGCGAGAGGGAAGGCAAGTGATGGCTCCAGGGCGCCAGGCAGAAATCTAGGCGAGAGGCCCTTAATCCCCTGTCCCCGCGCTGCAGCAAGCACCAGCCCTCCCACCCAGCCGGAGTGTGGGGTGCGACCCGCCCCTTGTTCCCTGGCCGGGAATCCCTAGTGTAAACAGAGCGGGGCTCCAGTTCCAGAGCTGGGCAGTGCTGGAGATACGTGCAACACAAGTGAAAAGCTGCTGTTCTAAGCCCCACCTGCAGACGTCGCTGTGTGTGTGTGTGTGGCGTGCACATGCTGCGAGGGGTTCTCGTTCCCAAGACCTGAGGTATGGGGTGTCTGTAATTAGTCCCCAGAGACTTCCCTCCCTTGGCGCTGACGCTTCTGTCGTTAGCGACCCGCATGAGGGCTGCGCGAGGTCCAGAAAGCCCCGATTTTAATGTCCGTTCTTCAGGACTGGGGAGCCAAGGCTGGCCTGGGGGCGAGAGGTGGGCAGGGCGTGCAGGCTTTGAGCTGGCCCCTGGACACTCAGGCTGGGCCGGCAGGGGGAAAGCCCTGTCCAAGTTTCAAAGCAGACCCACTTTTGCCTTTGCGAGGTCTGAAGGCAAGGCTGTGTCAGCGAAGGACATGGGCTTTAAAGCTGCCCCTGTTCACCCTATGAGAAACAAGGGAGAGGTTGTCACGGAGTCACCGGGCGATGCTCTGGAACTGCTCCCCCACTAAGCCAGTCAGGACTTCGGGGAGCCTCCTCTCCCTTGGAGCAGACTTGTTCAGGGCAAGAAGCTCACACGTCTTCACCTCCTGGGTCTCTCCTTGGAGCATTCAGCATCCTCTGCCCCTCCGTGGGCTTCCCACAGCGAGCCCACCCAGGCGGGGTCCTGGGGAAGCCACAGGGTTCTGCACCCCCACTTTGCAGTCAGACGTGACTCTCAGCCAGCAAAACAGAGGTTTATTCGATGACAGGAACAGGGTCTAAAACAGAGCTTGTAGATACAGCGAACCAGACCCCTCGGCCGGGTCCATTCTGGGGGGCAGTGAGCCAGACCCCTAGGTCTGCACTTCACTCCTTATCCCCAGGCAGCTCCAGACTAACCACCCCCTCCCGCCCCTCCTCTCTGCTCAGCTCCTTTCCCGGGCCAGGAGGTCAGCTGATGCCTTTGTCTCCAACAAACACCTTCAGCTGGCACCTTTGCAGGGGAGGGGCCCAGGCCATCCGTTTTGGCTAGGAGACAGAGTGCCCGGCATTTAGGGGCACTGGCCCCTTCCTCTGTAGCAATCACACACCCTTATCCCACCACCAAGCTACTTAAGAACTGCCTAGGGGACACTGAGGCACCAACACAGTGTTCAGAGCAAACATTAAGAACAGTCCCAGTTTGTCACAGAGGTGCCGGGAGGGGGTCGGCTGCAATTTAACTAGTTTCCTTCCCTGGGAGCTCCTGCCAAGCCCTCCTTGATGGCCAGGCAGGAATTCATAAGCATAAGATAATTAGGATGTCTCAAAGCTGCGACCCTCAGCGGAGTCCTTGGATTAATCTGGTTTCTCCCTTAAAGACATCGGTAACTACAATCTTTGTTTCTTCCCTTTTCTCTCCCCTGCCCCCCCCACCCCGTCTGTCTCTGTATCTCCTGTCAGACTGTTGCAGACGTAAATGACAAAGAAATCAGAAAGAGAGATCAATGCAGTCCAAATTAGCACTTGGAGATAGACTGTGCTGGAGATGTCAGAGCCTGACCCCTGTTGATCTGCCAACCTCCACCGATGATATTATGCAAATTTGCATCTCTCTGGCAGAGCCCACTCCAAGGAATAATGGTGCAGGATCAGAAGGGGGTGCGTGCGTGTGTGTTTGGGAAGGGGAGATATTTGGGGGCTGATTGACAGGAAAGATAAGGTGATGCACTGGATTCATTTGTGCTCCTGGGCAGATTAAGACCCAAAGTCCAGATAAGAGATAAGAAAACTTAATTTGCTTTTATTTTATTCCTTATTTCCCACAGACACACACGAACCAGTTTCCCCCCCGTCCCCCCACCCAAAACCAAAAAAACCCCAAACCCTCTTTGCTCTTGCAGTCTGCGGAGAGACAAAGTTGGAGAAGGAAAGCTACCAAAAAAAAAAGCCAGCTGTAATGGGAGCACAGATAATAGAAATCTCAAATGACAGTTATCGCCGTGTTACGAAGTTTGAAAATCCTGCCAGATTGCCCTTAATGAGAGAAATATGGCTGTTAGTTAGTGAAGGAGGAGGGAATGGACCTTGTTTCAAGATCTGTAGCTCACGCATCAAAGAGGTACCAGCTGTTTCATTTCAAAGTCCTGCTTCTCTGCCTGATATTAAAAATAGTTGTTAAAGGCTTTGACTTGCAGGATGATTCCTTTGGCTTCCTACTCTCCCTCCACCTCCCCCAAAAGACTTGGCTAGGAGAGAACTTCTGTTTTAAAAAAAAAAAAGTTTCCAGGCTTGTGGTGGGTGAGGTGGGATTATGCTCTAACTAGGTTATTGCACAGGCGCATGGAAGGATCTCTCTCCCAGTTGTCAAGCACAAGTGCTGTTCTGTTGGGACAGAGTCTCCTTCTGCAACATACCTGTGACCTTGGAGCCATGGTCTTGCCATTCTGGGACCAACCCCGAGTGCCCATTACACCCCCCAGCCGGGGGTTCTGTACGCGGTTACCAGCAGCCCATGTGGTTCAGCTCCTGTGGACGAGTTTGCCAGCATGCCAGTGTGGGAGGGTTGCTGGGTATAGATTATTTACAGCCCTGCGTTTGCGAAAAGGTGGTGGATACAGATCAGCAGTAGTGGCACCGTACTTCAGTCACCTGCCTTGGTGTGGGACTGCTGGGCTCTTGTATCACTGCAGCGCCTGCATGTGTCTTTCTGTGCTGAAATGTGGCATCTTGCCTGTGCCGAGGCTCGTGACACATCCTTCCTTCCCTTCCCACATAGCAACTGGGGGGCCTGGATTCCTTCCCTCTCCATCGGTGGCAGGACAAGGTTCACCATTGCCGTGCTGCGCCGGTGCCCTTCTGCACGGTCACGCAGAATTCCTGCAGTCAAACTGGGGACCTAACCTAGATCCCCCCCAGCTGAGGGCAGTGCTAAGGAGAGATGTCTGGGTCTGGACCTGCAGCATCCGAGCAGCTCTGCCCTAGAGTCGCTGCTCTCTGACAGCTGCTGTCGACGGGCATGGGCCTTTTCTGTCCATTTCCTTAGCACCTATCCAAGGGATCGGCAGAAATAACGGAGCGCGGTGGGTGGGACCTGGCAGGGCAAGCTGCTGGGCAGGGGGCCAGGTGGGGAAAAGGTCCAATGGCTGCCCCTCCGCCTGCCGGGGCACCTGGGAAGTGAGCCTCCATTCTGGAGGACTCAATACGCAGCCAGCAGAGCCTGGGCCCTGTGGGCTCCCTGGCAGCCTGTGCCCAGCGCTGACATGCCTGGTTCGTTTGTCCTGGGCTAGGGCCCCACTGAAGACTTTCCACCTCTCGCACCGTCTCTCCTGGGGCTCTTCCCTCTCGTCTGGGCCCCCACCGTGGGGGGAGCTGGACAGCTGCAAGGCGTGTGCAGGGAAGGAGCCAGCTCCAAGTTCAGCTCCAGCCATTTGGCCACCCAGAGTGGATGAGGCCAAATCCTGTCAGATCCCTGTTTGTGCAGAGTGGGCGCATGGTCCGGCGCGGCTGGGCCAGCCCTGCATGTTAACTCTGCTCCAGATCTGGACCCTGGCTTGAGCGCAGCTGGGCAGGGAAGGGAGCTGTGGGAGTGGGGTGAAACTCCGGTTGTGAGCCAGGAAAGCCCCCATCTTCACCCACCGAACCCAGCCAAGTCCTGTCCTAAAGCCCTGGATGGTCTCTGTCCTGGAAGCCTGTCTGCAAAGCTCTTTGTTTCTGTTAAGACCTGCCACAACCAGTGCTGCGTCTCTCCTGCCTCTCTGCTGGTAGATGCCGATGCCGTCGTGCTGGAGGAGAACCTAGCTTGTAAGGGAAACGGCAGCAGTTCAGTGGTGACTCAGCCGAGAAGGGCTCTGGCTGCAGCACGCCAGCCCCCACCCCTCGTTAAGAGCTAACGGGCACCTCTGTTCTGCTTCACTGTGACCCGTGACTTGTTGCCAGCCTGCTGCACTGCCATTCCCCTCATTCACCGGGCTGGCGACGGCTCCTCGCTCCCCTGAAACGGGAGGGCTGTGTTAATTGGTTTCAGCATCACTGCTCCCTGTCCTGAATGGCCTGGTTCAGATAATGAACTTTCAGCCTGTTAATAGCCAGCGTGATTCAGCAGTGGGAGTGCAGGGCTGGTGCCAGGCTGATGTGCCGGGGGAGACGGGCACAGACCGGCGAGCCCCTCAGAAGGGCAATCAGTGTTACGTCTCTGCTTCCCGAGTTCTTAAAGCCTCAAATCCCAGCAAGAGGCGCCCCTGGCAGCAAAGCGGCTGCTGCCCCCCCACTAATCCTGCTTGGCAGTGCAGTAGCATCAGGCTGTTTGCCGTGACCCCTCCACTCTCCAGGTGGGTGCTGGCAGGGCCTTGGCGCCTCCCCAGCTGTCAGAGCCATTGGAGCCTCTGGTGCGGATAAGGGAGGTGTTGACCAGGCCCCTGGCTTGTCCCTTACTGGTTTCACCGCGTTCCAGGCAAGTCTGGCTCCCGTGAGAAGCCCAGAGGGGACGTCCCCATGCAGCGCTGGGGTAGACACAGAAAGGAGGGCTCCTGGGTTCTGGCTGCACTCACTGGGTGAGTCACGCTCCACCTCTGGGCCTCAGTTCACCACCTGTAGAATGGAAACAAAGAGAGGCTATGGAATGGCCAGACGAGCTGGGGTCCACGTCCCTGCTTCGGGGGAAGGTGTGGGAGCTCCACGGGAGCAGATGTGGGATAATCTGCCCCCATGTTGATCTCATCCTAATCCCTGGTCAAGATGGTTTTAAACAAAGAGCTACAAGAATGATTCCAGGTCTGCAAAACCTGCCTTGTGGTGGGAGGCTTCAGAAGCAAAGTCTATTGAGGGTATCCAGGATAAGATTGAGGTGACTTAATCCCACTCTGCCAGTACGACCTGGCAGGAGAGAGGGCTCTTGACTCTAGCACTAAATGACAGGCTGCGATCCCGTGTCCAGAACTGAAACTCTCACATCCAGACTAGCAATCAGGCCCGATGTTCAGCAGTGATGAGAGTGAATAACCACTGGAGCAGAAGCCCTGGATTCTCCTGTCTTTAGAGCTTTCTAAAACGCATGCTATAGGGGCAGAAAGTGAGATTCTTAGCCCTGTGGTATCCTCCGGGGTTCAGCCTAGACCAGTGGTTCCCAAACTTTAACAACCTGTGAACCCCTTTCAACAAAATGTCAAGTCTCAGGAACCCCTCCTAAAAGTGAATATTTCCAGGGATTTTCTCCTTTACCTGAGTATAAATTGATCTTGGAAATATAAAATGTGTTTTTATGACATGCTTATTACACACTATTATTAATTATTTATCATTACAGTATTTTATTTCATTATGAAAATGACAACACTCTTCCAACATCTCACTTTCGTAGCTTGTATCACTTTGAATAAGCCTGGTATAAGACAAAGCTCCTATGTTTCATCAAAGAGTATCAGACGTGAAACAGCAGGAAGGGATTTAAGAAGCCAACTGAGCATTCCTCCTACACAAGCATTCAGGTCTTGAGCAGTCCAGGCAAACAACTCACGTTACAACAAAGCCTAAACTTGTTCTTCATCATAATTTAAAAACAAGACTAGCTGCCTATTTCATTTTAAAAACAGCAAAAAATACCCACCTCCCTTTCCATTTCTTATAAGGAGTCTTGAAGATTCAGTCTCCTCAGCGTGATAGATGCTAGCTTTGATCTGCTTAGCTCTTGGAAGTCCAGGGGCTCCGGGCTGCTGGCCCTGTGCTGCCCAGGATCCCTAGGGACAGCTCTGTCCACCATTAGGGGATTTTTCCTGAGAACCCCCTGTAACATTTCGCGAGCCCCCAGAGGTTCATGAACCCAAGTTTGGGAACCACTGGATTAGACGGTCATGATGGTCCCTTCCAATCTTAACCTGTCTGGATCCACCAAAGCCCTGAAGTGTGAGGTTTCCATCCCCTCCAATACTCCTGTCAGCATTAGCTACTGTCACTCTGGGTATTCTTATTAGCCATAGAAACATCCCATCCCGCCTTTGGAATCTCGCTGGGTTCTTTGCCTCAGCGCCATCATGTGGGGGTGAGTTCCACAGGGTAATTACATGTTGGGGGGAAGTGTTTCTCTTTCTCAGTTCTGAACGTCCCCCGTTTCCATTTCTCTGAGACTCGCATGCCTTCCAGGGGCTTGTGGGTCAGTTCATTGACTCCTGTAAAGTGCTGTGAGATCTCCAGTGAGACTGGCAAGGTGGGGCAGTGTATTATCCACAACTCTACAGGTCGGTGCCTCTACTTAGGCAGTCTGAATGAATGTGGCTAAACGGCAGCTCTGCCAGAGGCACTGGTAGAGGGCAGGGCTCCGTGGCGCTGGGCACTGCACGGACATGCAGGGAGTGTCTGTGCCCTAAACAGACTGCGGACAGGTGGGGAAGCCGTGCCCAAAGTCAGCATAAATCCACGTCAGGCCGTGGCCTTCAGTGAACCACAACTGTTCAGCCCCAGCTGAGGATCTGCCCCTCGGGTCGTGGTGTTGGCTCAGGGACTGCTCCTGGGGTACCTCTGACTAGAGATACCGATTGTTTGGAGCCGGAGGCTTCGTGCTGGCCATGGGCAGTGCCTGCTCTGGGCTGGCCGTGCCGTTCTGGAGGCTGCCCAAGACCCGAGCAGCGACACAGCGGGTGTTTGGTAGGCCAGTGCCGCCCTGCCCTTCACAGGACCCTACCTGCTCCCTGCCCCCCATGGCATTGGCTGGGGTGGCCGACGCATGCTTGGAATGTACGTCCGCTGCTGGGGGCATGGACAGGGCTAACAGGACACCAGCTCCATTTCCCCAGCCCGCCCCCATCGTCAAGTTTGCTGCACGACGCTGCCACTCCCCCGCCTGTGCAGCCTTCTCCCTGGCCCATGGGATCGGTTCTTGTGGCTGCCATTTAATCCTCCTCTGGCTCTGGCTCTGGCTCTAGCTCGTGCTTCGTGGGGCCGGCACCGAGCCGGGCCGGGGAATGGCTCTGGGGCCCATCTGTGCCCAGAACGCTGCTCCCTGGCACGTGGGAATTAGCACAATTCGCAGGGGCAGTTGCTGGCCCCAAACAGGGCTCGTTTGTGGAGATGCAGTCCGCTGGGGCCATTCCCTGAGCTTGAAGAGGGAACCAGTGGCTTTGCAGGTGATTAGCACCCTATTAGCACATCCGCTGCTTGGCCTTGTGCTGACAGCAGCCTGCAGTGTTCTGGAAAACCAAGGGAGGCAGGAAAGCAAAGGGGGGAGCTGAAATAATCTTCCAAACAGCCCCGTCCCCAGGAGGCCAGGACTCCTCTGGCTTCAGAGACTTCATCAGCTGTCAGGGGAAATCCTCTTGGGAGCAGCATAGCCCAGTGGTTCCCAGTGACGGTGGGGCCTGTGGAATGGAAAGCAAAGGCCCCTGCCTGCCTTGCCATGCAGCTCATTTCAAAGCTGGATCAGCCCGACCAGCTTCTAGTCCAGCCAGGTCCCCAAAACCCTGCGCTAGCCTGGTGCTGCGTCCACACTAGGAGACGGGTAGCTAAGGCGTGGTAACTAGCCTGGGGGGACACCGAGTGTGGACAAGGCAGATGCAGTGGGAACATGTTTGCAAGTTGAGGGTCCTGGTGCAGGGCTGGCCTTTGTCATGGCGGTGGAAGGTGTATGAGCGACTGGGAGGGAAACCCGAGTACGGATGAGGCAGGCTGGAGGTCACGGTGGAGCTTCTGGGGGAACTTGGGGTGTAACCTATGTGAAACTCCAGACCGCCTCGTCTCCACTAGGACTGTGCCTGGCCTTAGCTGCCTGGAGCCTTGGTCTCGAGTGAAGGCAGGCTCTTCGGCACAGCTTGATTCATCCCCCCCGAAACCCAGCTGGCAGGGAGGCGGAGGGAGGGTGGGCCTGGCCTGACCTGGAGCAATAGTACTGCCCCTCTCCAGCACTGGAGCACTGGAAAACCTGCCTCCCCCTGCACCTGGGCCTGGCAGCCCCACTCCGCACCCAGCGGGCAGCGAGAACCAGCTGGAGAGCTCTTGCTCTGAGTCGCTGGCTTGACTGGCTCCCTGGTGGCCCCCCAAGAGTGACTCATTTCAGAATAGCCGACAGGGGGACGGAAACCCCGCTGTCCTGCCTGCTGTTCATAGAGCAGCAAATGAATGACTTGTTTGTACACCAGGAGACTGAAAGTTGGGCAGCCTAGCTCGCCGCAGACCCCAGGAACCCCTCTCCCAGATACCCCTCTCTGCATAAACCAGCTTAGAGCGAGACATCGCAGATAGGCCTTCATGCTTCTGCACAGAGCAGGCTCCTAATGAGAAGAATCTGGCTGCTAGTTAGCAGGGGGGTGGTTCCTGTGGGCTCAAATGAGATAGTTAAACGGCGCTGATTGAAGGTGGAGGTGAGAGGGCAGCACAATTACGCTCGGTAGCATCAAGGCCCCGTTTGATAAGGGAGTTCTAAGCGCCCAGCCAGTGTCAGTAGTTTAGCTGAGTTTTTTGTGGGTCCAAGACAGGAAGGATAAAAACTCTGGGAATGAGTTGTTACTATTATTATAAAGTGGGTTTTTTTAAACCACCACTCCCCCCCACCCCCCGCCTTTAACTGTTTCCTGATCGTTATAGTTTAAGCTTCTTCAAGGACAAAGCAAGGCCCTGCCTCCCCCAGGAGAGCGGCTCTGCGTTTTCTCCTGCGCTGGGGACGTGAGTTACGCACGCAGCATCCGCTCACTTCTCTGATTACAGAGCAGGAGAGCAATTAGTGCTTCAGATTATGCCAGGGCAAACTCTTAGTCTCAGAAACATGGCTGAAGAGTTGCAAGAGAACCTAATCACCTGGTGCTGTCCCTGCTAGAACAGCATGTCCTCTGCTCCGCCTGTTTACAAGGGGTACCTCATGCCTCTCCGTAAGGGCAGCACCCCTTTGCTGAGCCGCAGGAAGCCTCCCCAGAGGGACCCGGCACCACAGCCTGATCCTGCAGCAAGCCAGGCTGGCTGGCCTGGCTGACCACACAACCTGCTCCCACTGTACCTGTCTGTCTCCTCGTCTTCCCACCTAGCCGTGCCCCCGTGGGTGCCCTGGAGTGTCCCTCCTGCAGGCTCTACACAGGTTTACTAGGCCAAGCACAAGGTGCCAATGCGTCTAGGCCAAGACCCCACCCGGAGCAAAGGCAGACGGTGCCCTCCCCTCCCCCTCTGAACAGCTCATCTTCCTAATCAGATCTGTAGCCAAGGCCCACGGTTTCTGTTGCATTTGAGCCGAGTGACAATCTCCTTTATTTACTCTAATGGATCTCGGTTTGAAATGTTAATTCCTCCCTGAAGAAAATGTCTTTTCAAGATGAGTTGCCCGTCAACGTGTTGAGCAGATCGGTCTCGGTCAGAATAGGCGGGAGCTGGGTTTCGTACCTGCCCCACCCCCCGCGTCTCCTGCCTCTGGAGCTCTAATGTCGGAGCCAGAAGGGAACCGCTGGGAAAAACAACCCCCAGGAAGGGCAGCTCCGGGGGGAGCGAGCCGACTGCAGGCCCCTTGAGATGGCCGGCTCCCTGAGACCATCCAGCTGCAGAGCTGGCATCACCAGCGCCTGCTGCCTGGAGTCAACGTCAGGGGTTTGCGTGGGTGGGACAAGCCGCGTGGGGATCACAGGGCTGACAGACGTGGCACGTGGACCTGTGCTGGGGTGGCTGCCAAGGACCCATTCCCTGCCTGCAGGGGGGGGTCCCCGGGTCTGGGAAGAGCCTCGGGCACGTCACATGCACTGTCCTCTCATGATCCCTTCTTGGGGCTTTCGTTTCAGAGACCCAGTTGGAGTTAGTGGTGTCTGGTTGGAGGTTCAGGTCTGAGGGCCGCCCCACCGCGGTTGTCTGGGTGCTGACTGGCTGCAGCCTGCTCGGACCAGGCCCCTGCCTCCTGTGAACAACTAGGAATGTTCTTAATGTTTTCTCTGAATACTGTGCTGGTGCCTCAGTGTCCCCTAGGCAGTTCTTAATATCTAGGTGGTGGGATAAGGGTGTGTGATTGCTGCAGAGCAAAGGGCCAGTGCACCTAAATGCCTGGCACTCTTTCTCCTAGCAACTGATGGCCTGGGCCCCTCCCCTGCAAAGGTTGCCCAACTGAGTGTGGAGAAAGGCTGCATCAGTTGACCTCCTGGCACGCGGGAAGTACGGGCTGAGCACAGAGGGGAGCTGGGGGGGGGTTAGTATGGAGCTGCGTGTGGACGAGGAGTGAAGTGCAGACCTAGGGGTCTGACTCACTGCCCCCCAGAATGGACCCGGGCCGGGGTCTGGTTCGCATGTATCTACGAGGCTCTGATTCTACGACCCTTCTCCTGTCATACGAATTAAACCTTGTTTTGCTGCTAAGAGTCTCACATCTGAATCAAACGTGGAGGTGCAGGACCCTGTGCTCCAAGGACCCTGCCATGGGCGGCGCTCGCTGTGGAAGCCCACGAGGGGCAGAGGAGCTGAATGCTACTCAAGGAGAGACCCAGGAGGTGAAGACGTGTGAGCTTCTTGCCCTGAACAAGTCTGCTCCAAGGGAGAGGAGGCTCCCCAAAGTCCTGACTGGCTTAGTGGGGAGCAGTTCCAGAGCATCGCCCGGGGACTCCATGACACCTCCCCTAGGAGAGACCTGCGGTGCTGCGCCTGAGCCCTGAGGGGCACCCCACTCCCTTTTGCGCATTCAGGTCCCTGCTGGAAGCCGCTCTCACTCTGTTGCCTGCAGGAGCTGCTTCTAGGACACAGTGCCACTCCTGTTTGAGTCGGTGGCTCCAACCTGGCACCATTTGCCTGTGATCTTCCCATGGGATGGCTGTTCTGGAGCCTCACGTGCTGTGTAGCTGGGGGGAGGTGGGGGGGGGTGTCTGAGTGGGACTTGGCCCCAGCCTTCCCCACTCCCAGGTGTGTCCTCCTAGGCGATCCCTGCATGGAGAGACCTGCTGAGAGCAGCCAGAGCCCCCCACTCCTGCTGCCCAAGGGAAACCAGCGCCAGGGCTTCCGCCCTGCCTGGGAGTGAAAGGGGAGGCCGCACGGGGGCTGTCCCAGCTCTTCGCCTCCCCCTCCACAGCCCCCAGGGAAGTGGGCTGTAAGCTTCTGCCTGGGGTGCCTTTCCACCCTGCCTGGGCCACACGGGGCCTGCTGCCCTCCTGGGGGGCACACGAGCCTGCTCCGGTCACCCAGGGCCCATGTGTCAGCATTGCCGAGTGCCCATCCCACCAGCAGGAGGCAGCCAGGCCCTGGGTGACTCGGGCGATGCCCCTGCTCCCTGGGGCACCCTGCTTTCTGGCTGTGGTTCTGTTCTCGGGGATCTTGGGGCTTGTTCCTCAGTGACAAGCAAACAGGATGTGTCTCCCCTCCCCCCCGTCGCCCAGGGACGGGGTCTGCCCTGGTCCGTGTGACTCACCCGGCTGTGCTCCAGGCGGCTGCCCAGGAAGGCTTGGTCAGAGAAAAGCACTTTGCACTGTGCCCTGCAGGCTGAGTGCCTTGGCTTGGGCCGCCACCCTGGTCATTGCAGGTAGACAGCTCCATTGCTCCAGTGCTGGGGGGCGTTCCTGTCCTGAGCCCCGGCCTTGGCCATCTGGAGCCAGGATCCTCCCACTGACTGGCATGGCAGGCGAGCTGGGTGCCGGGTGAGGGCTGTAGGAGACCCGTGCTGCCTGGCGTTGTCTCAGTGCCAGCTCTACCTACCCCAGATGCCCAGTGGGGAGGTGGTGATGGTATGTGCTATTAAAGCTGGGCCTAGAACCGTCTGGCTGGGGTTGCTGAGCCCCCACTGCTCCCCTGACTTTAGTGGGGCTGGCAGGAAAGGCCGCGTTGCCCCCAGGCTGGGTTTGCAGCGGAGCGGAGCCGGGGTTGCAGGAGCTCTGCTGAGGGTGCATGTGGTGCCCCAGGGACTCCCCATCTCTGTGGTGGGGGTCTCTGCCCGGTGCTCTGAGCCATGAGCTGTGCGCTGCCTGGGACCCCAGGGTGGTGGCCTGTATCCAGGGGTGGCCCAAGCAGCCGGGCTCTGTGCCCCGGCCCCGCAGCCACATGCAGATGGCTCTGGTCTGTCACATTAGCAACTGCCGTGGCCCCCTGCCACCCCGGCTGCAATTAGGGCTTGATTGATTGTCCCCGAGCCGGGGTTTCCCGCCCAGCCTCGCGAAAGGGACCTGCCTGCGCCGAGGCAGCCAGCGGTCCGCTGTGCAGTGTCGAACAATTTCTAATCTCGCTCGGCGCAAGGGCGGTGGGTGGGGAGAGGAATTGGAGATAAATGTTAGTTCATTTCTTAAGTAATTAGTTGCCTCCTCATCCCCGGGTTGTAATTGTGAACACGCTGTAATGTTTAATTAGTGTGTAAATGAAACCCCAATTTCATAATGGCTGCGGTGACAGCGCTAAGTGAGCCGGGCACAGACGGGCCGCATTGTTTCAGCGGAAGATGAAGCTGTTGCCCGGCAAGCCGAGCGTCTCTGGGAGAAAATGGAAATGATAAACGAAGTGAGGCTAATTAGCAAAATCATACAGGCCCCACTGATGGTTCTCATCAAGGGGAGGTAATGAAGCGGGCGGGCCGAGCTGAGAGGGGATTAATTGAAGCTGATTCCTGCACACTGAGAAATGCAGGGAGAGAGGCCAAGGCACAAACTTTCTGCTTTGCTTTTCTCCTCCTCCCCGGCTGCTGCAGGGCCCGGCTCTCTGGGTGCCCCGCGCGGTGGGGAGCTGGTGTCCTGTGCAAGGGGGACGTGCTGGTCTGAGATGAGCCGGGTCTGAGTCTGAGCTCCAAGCACAGCAGGGCCAGCTCTGGAGTAGAGACGTGGGGAGCCGCAGTTAAAGGTACCTTCAGGAGGTCCCTTGTAAGGGGGTGGGGCGTACTCTCCATGGGGCGGGGGCCCATGTGGGGCTCCGGTGGGCAGGGGCTTTGCTCTCTATGGGGCGGGAGGCCATGTGGGGCTCCGATGGGCAGGGGCGTCGCTCTCCATGGGGCGGGGGGGCCATGTGGGGCTCCGGTGGGCAGGGGCGTCGCTCTCCATGGGGCGGGGGAACATGTGGGGCTCTAGTGGGCAGGGGCGTCGCTCTCCATGGGACAGTGAGTAGGTGTCTCACTCCATGGGGCAGGGGGACATGTGGGGCTCCAGTGGGCAGGGGCGTCACTCTTCATGGGACAGTGGGTGGGTGTCGCACTCCATGGGATGTGGGGCTCCAGTGGGCAGGGACATCACGGTCCGTGTGGGGCTCCGGTGGGCAGGGGCTTCGCTCTCCATGGGACAGCAGGGCAGGTGTCTCACTCCATGGGGCGGGGGGTCCATGTGGGGCTCCGGTGGGCAGGGGCATCGCTCTCCATGGGACAGCAGGGCAGGTGTCTCACTCCATGGGGTGGGGTGACCGTGTGGGGCTCCGGTGGGCAGGGGCGTTGCTCTCCATAGGACAGTGGGTGGGTGTCGCACTCCATGGGATGCGGGGGCCATGTGGGGCTCCAGTGGGCAGGGACATCACGATCCATGTGGGGCTCTGGTGGGCAGGGGCGTCGCTCTCCATGGGACAGCAGGGCAAGTGTCTCACTCCATGGGGTGGGGGGGCCATGTGGGGCTCCGGTGGGCAGGGGCGTCACTCTCCAGGGGACAGCGGGGCAGGTGTCGCACTCCATGGGGCGGGGGAACCATGTGGGGCTCCGGTGGGCAGAGCCGTTGCTCTCCATGGGGCAGAGAGGGCCATGTGGGGCTCCAGTGGGCAGGGGCGTTGCTCTCCATGGGACAGTGGGGTGGGTGTCACACTCCATGGAATGCAGGGGCCATGTGGGGCTCCAGTGGACAGGGACATCACGATCCATGTGGGGCTCCAATGGGCAGGGGCGTCGCTCTCCATAGGACAGTGGGGTGGGTGTCGCACTCCATGGGATGCGGGGGCCATGTGGGGCTCCAGTGGGCAGGGACATCACGATCCATGTGGGGCTCCGGTGGGCAGAGGTGTCGCTCTCCATGGGACAGTGGGCCAGGTGTCGCACTCCATGGGGTGGGGGGCTGGGTCCTGAGCCTCACAAGCAGCAGATGCCCCGCTGACTCAGTGTCGGAGCTTGCAGTGCCGAAGGGGCAGGGGGGTTGCAGCTCGGGGAATCCAGGGCTGCTCCAGAGCCCGACTTTATCCTCGTCCACCTGCTAAGAAATGCCCGTTTGCCTGAGCCTGGCGCATCCCCGAGCATGCTCCATTACTGCTGACACTTCTGGGAGAGCTCGGATCCACCAGCTCCCTGGGGCCGGGGTCTCACGCCGACGCAGCCCCACCTGCTGCACAGCCTGCTCTGGGGCCCCCCTCCGGCTCCAACGGGGGGAGGAGAATAAACCTTTGGGGTTTGCTTGGCTTGCTTTGGCGGGGCAGAGCCTGTCTGCGCTCAGTCCGGCTGCCTGGGGCAGAGTTAGTCTAGCAGTTACAGTCGGGGGGGGGCTGGATTCTAGTCGCACCCCTGCCTCGCTGTGACTCAGTTTCCCCTGTACTGTGGCAGCGATCTCTGGGTGGTAAGTGCCAGTGTAACCAGGTTTGCACGGTGAGCGGATAGTCACTTCAACTCCCGCCCCCCAACTCCTCTGCTGCCCCCAGCCTCCCCGCCCCCAGCTGGGTAATGAAAGATTTTCCCAGGCCACCACAGCCTGTGCAGAGGGGCTGAGGAATATTATTTATTCAGTTGTTTACAGAAGCGTTTGATCAGGAACAGTTCTTCACTGCCAGGCCGTTGTGTATTATTCATTGCAATAATCTCCGCAGATTGTGATAAACTGTAACAGCACTGGGGCAGCGCACACCCAGCTCTGCTGCGGCTGCGCCCGGCTCTAAAATATCGGCAGCTGCAATCATAAATCTCCATTTCCAAGTGTGCCTATTGCACGGGGAGTTATAGTTGGACTAATGATTACTTCTCTGTCTTATTTTTCATGTTGCAACCGAGTAATAAATTTTTAAGAACAGCCCGGGCAGAGCGTTAGCGCAGCTTGGTGTCTTCCTTTCAGCAGGAGCCGCTCACTCGCGCGTGCCGCAGAAACCTCGCTGGCGGTGGAACTCTGCCTGGATTTGAGTGGTGGCAGTAGCCTGCCACCGGGACGGGCGTTGTAGAAAACGCCATGAGGGATGCGTGGGGACGGGGCACAGGACAGGGAGCCAGGAGACCTGGGTTCTGTTCCCCGCTCTGCGGCCTTGGAGAAGGAACATCCCTGCTCTGGGCCTCAGTTTCCCCCTGTCCCACTGGCCCGGTGAGTTGCTTTGCTGCATTAATTGTTGGCAATTAAGCTCTCGGAGATCCTGTGATAGATGATGCCAGAGAATAGCAGCAGGTGGGGGGTGTAATTTATTAGTGGGTTGCACTGGGGTCCATCCCAATGGAGAGGGGCCATTCCCGCATCCCACCTCCGCCAGGGCAGGGGCTTTCCCAGCAGGCGGGGCAGTGTGGCTAGAGCCATGTTGAAGCTGAAGTGGCCTCACCCCAGTAACTGGCCCAGCGACTCTCTAGAATTTGTCAGCCGTGAAGCATGGTTCCCCGGGGCTGGCTGGGGGGGCCCGATCTGAGCCAGGCGTGGGGTGCAGGGACTGTGTCTTGGCGTTTCTCGCCGCTTTGAGATCTACGACGAGCGGCCTCTGATGGATGCCTCTGTTCAGAGACTTGACAGCGTGATGTACAGGGAGCCTACAGACATATAGATTTTCAAAGTGGCCACTTTGAGCATAATTATAAATATCCAGCCCCTTTACATAGTAAATTGCTGCCAATAAAAGCGAGGCTCGGGGGGCTGAAATCCTGGCTTCCCAACTTCCTCAACCAAAGAACTTTGGAGAGATCCCTCACCTTGCTGGGAGGGGACCGGCACCCTGGGAAGGGCGCGTCCCCATGGACCAGGCCCCCACAATAGCTCCCCTCCACTGTTCGTTTTTCCCACTGGGGAGCCGCTCCCAGGGCAGTGCTCTCCTGCTCATTTGCATTAGCACATTTCAACCTGATTTTAACTCCTTCCGAATGAATGACTCCTGTTCCAGATCAGAGCGCGGGCAAGGGCAGGGCTTTGTCCCAGGCAGCATGGCTGGCAGGCGTGGGGCACGGGTGGAGGAGCGGACGGACGGGGGGCCCTGGGCATGGCTGCTGCAGAGTTCTGGTTCCTAAGCCCATTCTGGGGGCCGGGGTCTGGCACAGTGAGTGCTGTGTTGGGTGGGGCGCTGCTTGGCAGCGTGGCACATCCCAGCATTTGGGGGGGCTGGGATGGGGGGAGCTGCAGCATTCTGCCTTGTCCTCCTGCGCAGAAAAGCTTTGTGTTGGCGGGAAGTCTCTGCCCTGCAGAGCAAGCCTGCTGCAGCACTGGCCATCCCCCTGCCGGCCTCTGGGACCTCCACGCGGGCAGCAGGCTCTGGGTCTCAGTGCAGTTGTGCCCAGCAGGTGGGTTAGCTCAGGCTCGGCATGGGGCTGGCGGCAGTTCCGCTAGGAGAGGTGTTTGCTGGGAACCAAGCCCTGGTTGAGATGCAGGCACGGTCCGGTTAGAGTGTCGCAGCCCTGGCTCAGCTTGCTCTCCTCACTGCTGTCAGGGCCTCTTGTGCCCGCGGAGTCCGGGCATCCTGGGCGGGCTGTCCTGAGCCGGGGGCTGCCAGAGGGCAGAGCTGGCTCCTCGCCCTCCCAGTAACACAGCCTGCACTCGCCTCTGTGCTCACATGGTGCCCTTTGCTGCCCTGGCCCTCCCAGTGCAATCTGGGGGTCCAGAAGTGATGGCAGGGTCCTGTAGAAAAATAGCATGTGACCATATAATTAAAGGCTGTATCATAACTCATTGGCGTTCATTTCGGGGGGCCTGGCTCTGCAGCCTGGCTAGCGTTGGCAGCGTGGGTTGTGTGTGATCTCCCAGGGTTCTGAAGAGCAAACTGAGAACACAGACGTAGATTGCCACGTATTCGCAGGGGCGAAAGGAAATGCAGGCCTGTTATTTACCAGGCTGCACGATAGGTAAGGGATGCAAGGAGAGTATGGGTCACGATGCAAACTGCAGACACACACACAACTAAAATTAATCAATTTAAAGTTTTATTGGGGATAGTTACAAGGGGTAAGGGAGCAGCGTATGATTAGCTAATAGAGTTAATAAAACTTAAAACACGCAATGACTAAATAGTCTACAACAATATTTATAAACAAAGATGCAGCATTTAGTAATAGCTTACACTTACAAATACAAACCAACGCATCACGACCGGCAAACGTAGAAGCTCTGTTTGAAACACGTGAGCTGAGAGAGAGGCTTCGAGGTGATCAGGCTCAGTTACGGGGGTACACAGGATACACAGGATTCGTTTTTCTTTCTCCTCTCCCTGCCTGCACGTGGCAGGGCGACCTAAAGTACCCGCTATGACATCACAGAAGTGTCATAGGGGACGGAGCCGAAAACCTGTGTGTGTTCGTTTCTGATTGGCACAAGCAAAGTTTACACTAAGTAGGGGAGCAGGTGCCTAAAAGTCTGGCTTCGCCCCCAAAAGGTGAGGAGATGCATATTGTTTTAGAATGCTTTCAACACTGAATGACAAAAGAGGAGGCCAGGGCAGTACCGGTATGGGCAAGTTCTACAGGATGCAGACAGGAATTCATTTTAACAAGACACTTCTTCCTGTGGCTTCCCCGGGTGTCTCAGAGCAGATGCACTGCACAGACTTCTATCGCTTGAGCAGCCGATAGCAGTAGTAAGCTGTCATCTCGTGGGTACCAGCAGTAGAGGCGGGTGGGACACTTGCCCGCGAGTTGCACAGATAGGTGCTGACAGTTGAGTCGGTGAGACTCGGGGATTTTGCGTTCCATTCCAGGCTCTGGAGGGGAGTGGGCTCGACTTTTCTGCTCATTCCCCTGAAGCTGGGTTCCTGCCCCATCCTGGCCCGTCTTGCCCCCTCCTGGCTAGCCCCACAGATAGGGGACACCAGAACTTCTCAAAGGAAAGGTCAACATCCTTTTTTTTTAACGGGGCCAAATGTATTTCTTGCCAGCCTTGTTTGCCGAAACGGCTTTGCCGCTTTGTCCAAAATGGAAGAACAAGCAGAGTGAGGCAGACCCCTTGCCCGGGCGAGTTCAGCTGGGATGGTTACATTTTGGCAAAGCTATAAGCAGCTGAAAACAGCGTCTTACAGTGGAGAGCATTAGACAACCTCAGTATTAGTCTGCGTTGCTCCCGGGTCTGCTGGTAATACACACACACACACCCCACTACAGGACCAGGGCAGCGGGAATGTTAGGGTCCTGTTCCACCTGTCCGGCAGGGAGCACGTCCTGCGTCACAGCACATCATGCTCGCGCCTGAAACGTTGATTCACATTGCTCCAAGGTCCTAGCAGAAGTGTGGTATGGCCTGGCACTGCAGTCATTCGGCTGCTGCGTTAACTCTGACCCCGGACATAGCCCTACAGCCTGCTGGCTTTAAACAAACACCAGTGACGGGTTCGTTGCTGCAGCAATGTGGTCATTAAGCTGGGAGCGCGGGTTTGACCTGGAAGCGATTGAGTGAGAGATGCAAGTAATCTTAAAGCTGCAGTTGCCAACGGGATGCTCCATTCGGAGAGAAATCTTGCATCTGAGGAGTGTAAATAATTGAAACAAACAAGTGACGTAAGGTAAAAGCGCTATCCCGGGCTGGGCAGTTGTGTCACACGGCTGAATGCAGAACAGGGCGCTGCTCCTCAGTCCCTTGTGCTGAGGGCTCTTCCGTTAAAGAGCTCGGTGCTGAAATGAGGAACGAACAGGACCAACCTTGCTGCTGTCCCTGAAAATGAGCCCACGTTCTGAGTCACAGCATCCTACGTAGCTCACACAAGTGCTGGATGAAGGAAGGTCATAGAGGGGAAACTGAGGCACAGAGCGGCGACACAGCCTAGTGCAGGGCCCACAGAGTCACTGACAGAGCCAAGAATAGAGCCCTGGTCTCCTGAGTCCCTGAGCAGTGCCCCCCTGCCGCCCCATGGGCTGCTGCCCAAGCCCCCGGCCTTACCGCATCTCCTCCCTATGTCATGTGGGACGTGGACTGGGGCGAGGGGGCTCTGGCTGTGGCAGCCAGAGCCCCGTGTCTGCCTGAGCCTCTGGATGGCAGCAAACACTCCAGCTAACGCGGGAGCAATTTGTACAAAGGTAAAAACCCCTGAACACTGGGACTTAGATTGACTGGGACCAAGACATCCCTGATTATCAGAGGGCTTAGCGGGCGCCGCGGCAGGGCCCCATCAAGATGTCAGCGCTGACTAGGGGACCTAGAGACCAAACTCCCATTAACACGGGAGTTGTGTGTCTAAATCCCCATGTCTGCTGTGAAAATCTGCGTGGAGAATGCTTGTGTGTGAGCGGGGCTAGGTGTGCGCCTGCATGCGTGTGTGAGTGGCAGGTGCACATGCACGTCCTGCCCTCTGGGGAGCTCAGGGCAGTCTCCAGTTGTGCCTGCCAGGCTGGGCAGCAATGCCGTGGATCTGTTTGTGTAGGTTCCCCCCTGCAAAGCAAACCCAGGGCCGTCGCTTGTGGGCCGGACCCTTGCTTGACTAGCAGAGCCGTTCGTCCAGGAAGGTTCATGACCCGACTTCCCAGGCTGTGTCTGCTCCGCCAGCCCCACAGGGCTCAAAGGGACCCCCAGGGCCAGCCAGTCTGACCCCTGCTATGCTGCGGGCGTTGTGGTGTCTGGACCATCCCAGACACTTGCTCGGGAGCCCTCTTGCGCCAGATCTCACAGAGCTCGCACAAGTGTAAATAGCTGGGTAGCCGCAGTAGCACAGGCAGCAGCAGAGAGGCCTGGCTGAGCCGTGCCAAGTACGTAGCCACCCCGGGTGAGACCTTCCTGCACCCATCACCCACCGCTTGTGCATGGATGTTAAAGACCCTGCGGCACCTTGTGTAATGGTGGATTCCCCCCGGCTTCATTTATTATGAAAGAGGGGCTGGGGCTCGAGCAATTGTTCTACATTCATAACTGATGTGGCAAGCGCAGCAGTGCCAGGGCTCTGACTTGCCAGGCCAAGCGGTGCCGGGGCTCAGCCCTGCCTAACTAGGCCGTTCCTCGGGGAAGCCAGCTTGCCTGCAGGCTGCGTGGCTTTAGCAGATCAAATGGAGAGCTGCAGGGCCTTTGCCAGAGCTGACTTGTTCTCCCAAAGCGCTGGGTTACTGAATACAGAATAATCCACGCTGACTGCGGGTCTCCTGTCTTCCAGCGCCGCTAACCCCGCTGCCAGCTGAGCCGCCTGAGAGCACTCGTTAGCCTGTTAGCCAGGAGGGGCACACGCAAGCCCGTGCACGCCATGAAAGCCTCTGAGCAGCTTTTCTACCAGTGGATCCTCTGCACTCCCTGTGTGGGGTGGGGTCCCACAGCCTCAAGTCCCCCTCCCTGGAGCTGCGCATGTAGTCGGAGCAGTGGCATCTGTGCTGGCGGCAATCCATGGTGTGGGGAGGGAGGTTTGCTAACCGTACCCGTGTAGTGACCGTGGGCAAAGCCTCCTTGGGACCAGCAAAGTCCAGATCCCGTGAGCTCCATGCGCCATCCCCCTTCATGAGACATCTGCCTGATGAGCTTCCGGTGCAAGTCCCCGTAGCTACCTGGCCTGGCTGCAAACAAACACTTCTCCCAGGCCGTAAGTGCAGGGGGGCCCATGCCCGCCATGCTTACCTGCTGCCCGGAGCTCCCAAGGACCAGAGTGCTGAGCTGCAGGCTCTGCTGGGCGTGTAACTGAGCGCTGCCCTTGCGCCGTGGATTGAAAGCTCAGCATTGTGGACAGGGGCTGAAGTCACTGTGGAGGGTTCCAAGCCCCCCGTTCAAAGGGGCACGATGAGGACTTGGGCCCCTTAGGAAGGGAGGTCCCCCCCTACCCTTCCCTGCTAGCACTACCTGGCTTCCCCTGCAAAGGGCTCCCTGGAGCGGACAAGCCGCCGTCGCAGTGACTGCACAGGCCTCGCCCAGGGAGCTGGGACATGGGTGGGATTGTCTTGGTTCTTTGCATTGCCAGCACCTAGGAGCCCCGGCGCGAGCAGGCCCCGCCTTGCAAGGCACTGGACAAACACAGCTCTGCCCATGAGCAGATCCACATCCTGGCCCCAGCCAATGATTCTCCTGTGGGCTGAGGGGACGGGGGCCTGGGCCATGGATTTCACACCGCTCCATTCGGCAGCATGTTGGGCTGCTGGGTCTGGCTCTGCAAACAGGGCTGGGGGCTGTGCCCGCTGCCCGCCGGCCCCACTGCATGGGCCAGCTGCATTCCCAGGGGGCTGGCCCCACCCCTGCCTCTTCCCCATTAGCGACATGCTAGTCGGTGAAGCAAAGGACTCCCTTGGGAGAGGGCTGCTGCCCGAGCTCCTAGCCTTACCCTGTCCCCTCCCCATCCCATGTGGGACACGAGCTGGGGCGAGGGGGCTCTGGCTGCAGCTGGATGGCTGCAAGTGCTCCGGTGAACGCTAGGGGCTGCTCCCTTCCCTGCTTCCTCCGCAGGAGAGGCTGCAGGACACACCTGGGGGGGCGGCCTAGCTCTGCAGTAACAGTGGGGCTGGGGGGCAGGGGCAGAGCTGGGGTGGGACTGGACCTGGCATACCAGGGACGGGGGGTATGAGAACGGGGCGGGGGCAGGGGCAGATCTGGGTGGGGCCAGGCCTGGCATAGTGGGGGTGGGAGATATGAGAACAGAGGGGCAGGAGCAGAGCTGCCTGCTGTGATGCCCTGACAGGCCAGGCCTGAGGTGCACCAGCTGCCCTGTGCTGGGAATGCCCCCCACCCGTCCCTGTGCTGGGGATGCCCCCCCTCCCATCCCTGTGCTGCCCCCTGTCATGGAGTCACCAGGCAGTGCTCTGGAACTGCTCCCCACAAAGCCAGGCAGGACTTTGGGGAGCCTCCTCTCCCTTGGAGCAGACTTGTTCAGGGCAAGAAGCTCACACGTCTTCACCTCCTGGGTCTCTCCTTGGAGCATTCAGCATCCTCTGCCCCTCCGTGCGCTTCCCACAGCGAGCCAACCCCAGCGGGGTCCTGGGGAAGCCACAGGGTCCTGCACCCCCACTTTGCAGTCAGACGTTGACTCTCAGCCAGCCAGTAACACAGAGGTTTATTTGATGACAGGAACAGGGTCTAAAACAGAGCTTGTAGGTACAAAGAACAGGACGCCTCGGCTGGGTCCATTCTAGGGCCAGACCCCCACGTCTGCACTTCACTCCTCGTCCCCAGCCAGCTCCAGACTGAAACCCCCTCCAGCCCCTCCTCCTCTGCGCTTTGTCTCTTTCCCAGGCCAGGAGCTCACCTGATCTTTGTTCACCTTTAGCCATCCCTTGCAGGGGGGAAGGGCCCCAGCCGTTAGTTGCCAGGAGACAGAGTGTCTGTGATTTATGCATGCTGGAGACTTAAGAACTGCATAGAGGAAACTGAGGCACCCACACAGTATTCAGAGAAAACATTAAGAACAGTCCCACATCGTCACACGCTCCACACCCTCTTGCCCCATAACAGGCCATTCACCTGTCCCCCACAGCCAGCAAGCCAGCCAGGTCTGAGGGCAGGCGCCTGCTTGTGGCTCTCCAGAGCCAAGCTGCCCCTCGCTCATCCAGCTTGCCGTGTCCCACAGGGCGAAGCCGGGACCTGGGGCCTGCCTGGCACCCAGCGCCCCTGGCTCCGTGTGCCGGAGAGGCCCGTTTCACGTCTCTCCGTTTAGTTCCCGTCCCCTGCTGGCTCGGCACACTCCAGCCAGCATCCCAGGCAGCGGTATTAGTCCTCATTACTAATTAAAGGAGGCAGGAGTAATTGGATGGCGGCTGGTGGGGGAGCCAGCGTGATGAACGGCCCCTGTCCCTGTACCGGGGATGCATGCTGGGTGCTACCTGTTAGCTCCAGATAAAGAAACCTGTGAACACATCCATTGGCGGGGAGAGCAGCCGTGTGGTCAGGCCGTTAATAGGGATTGGCGGGAGTGCCCTGCGGTGCTGGCCGGCCGGGGGGGCAGCCATCTGTACGGGGCTGGAGCAAACAAGGGGATGGGAAACATTCATCACCCTGCTCCTCCCAAAGGTTGCACTGCGCCGGCTTTTCAGCACACGGCACCTGCCCCCGGGCAGCACCCGGCCTGGCTCTGGCGACTCGCACAGTGCTGGGGCAGGGCTGGGCACATGCCAAGGAGCCTGGGACAGCGTTTCCAGGGGCTGCCTGCAGAGCGTGTGCCCTTTCCTGCCCCCCGGGATGACAAGCGAGGGGCTGGGTTTGCCTAGGCATCTCCGGCCTTCCCTGGTGTTGCTGGAGCACTTTGGGGAGGTCCCGGAGGGGTCGGGGAGCAGGGGGCCAACTCTTTACCCAGGTCTTTGGCGTGCCAGCCCCGCTCCCCCTCCCTGGCTGTAGCATAGGCCCAGCCCCTCTGGGGAGGCTGTAGTGGGAGCGCTAGTGTAGACAGGGATTGTCTACCACCATTGTCAAGCCCTGCTCTCCCCAGGGTTAAAACCTGCCTGCCCTGGGTCTCCCTGCCACCCTAGGGAGAAAGCCAGGGAGCCCCCGCCTGCAGCCACTGGCTCACTCAGAGCGCCAGGCGCGTGGGCTTATGGATGCAGTGCACAGACCGGGGTCCCTAGTGCTGGCACTGGGGCTCCTGCTCCCTCCGTGCTCACCCCTGGGCATGCAGGGACCTGGCTCCCATCTCTGTGCTGCAGGCTAGGAACCCGCTTCCCTTCTAGCCCAGCCCTGGGCTCCCCTCAGCTCTGACAGTGCCCCTCACTTCTGACCTGCAGCCCCCTGCTAGCCCAGTCCCGGGCTCCCCACCGCAGTTCTGCCCCAGCGAGGTAGGTCTGTTGTTATCTCTGCTTCACAAAGGAGGGTGCTCAGGCACGGAGAGATGATGTGACTCCCCAGGGTCACAGAAGATGAAATCCCGCCCTGGCCACACTGCGGGCCAGGAAAGCAAGGCAGCCAGCCCACTATGGTGCAGCCAGCCTCAGGCCTGGCGCCGAGGAAGGGCAGCAGGCTCGGTAGGCGCTTTCCCTGCCCCGTCCTGCCCCGCTCTCATTTCTTGCAGAGTCCCTGTACCGCACCCGGCTCCTCGGGCTCAGTGCTGGGGAGGGCTTGGTATCGGAGCCAGCATCACTGGCGCACGATTCCCAGCCCCCTGCTGGGGGGAACAAGCTGCTGAGACCCACAGGCCATGCGGGCTGTTTCTTGCGCTCATTTTTTGTGGTTCTGCTTCACGACTCATTTTATCAGCTGTCAGTCGCCAAATGTCTTTTTTCAGGAGTTGGTTATAGCCACTAATGGACTGAATGCCATTGCACTGGCTGCAGTTAGTGTTCCACCGCTAATGACCGTAATTAATGCTCCACTCGATCTGGTTGGAACAGGCGGCTGCTGGGAGCCCTGGGTCTGAGCTGCTGAACGAGCTCTGCTCCCTAGAGAACGGGCTGGCATGGGGGGAGCTCAGAGCGGCTCCAGCCCTGCCTGTGCCTTGGGGCAGCACAGGGTGCCCTGTCCCGGGCTTAGTGCCCCCACCTGGCGGGGTCTGCGGGCCTGGCGGGCGCTCCGGGGCGGAGCCGGGAGGGTGCTGGGCCTGGCGCTGTCTGTTCTCTGGGTGGCGGTGCTGGCTAGAGGCCGGGCACTGGGCATATGCAGCAGAGACTCTCCGGCCCCTCGGAGCCAGGTCTGAGCCGGGTCAGTGGGAGTGTCCCTGTGTTACTGAGCAGAGCTCTGGCCTGCAGAGAAGGGAAGGGACTTGCTCAAGTCACACAAGGTCAGTGACAGAGCTAGGAATTGAACCCAGGCGTCCTGGCTCCCTGTCCCATGCGCGGACCATCAGACACGCTGGGATCCCGTACCGAGGGCTGCATCCCGCCTGGAGACCGCTGCTTGACAGTGTTTCTCCCGGGCAGCACTTTCCTGGTCTTGGCTGAGCTGCAGGGGCCCGACAGCCTGGGACCATTGGCCTGGCCTGAGATCCCCCCCACAACCGCCTGGAAGCTGGGGGGCTTGCTGCGGGCTCTCCACGTGCCCTCTGGAGCCCATGGCATGCTGGGACCCTGGGACCTAGCAAGCTCCCTGCTGGGGCAGGGTCCTTCCACTTGACCCATCATCGTCATCGGGCAGGGCTGCTCGTCACTGCTGGGTCGTGCACACGGGTTTGTTATTGTCGGGACGCTCGTGGGCCAGGGCCGCACACGCTGCTGTTACCGGAGGGGGTGCGCCCTTGGGCTGTACGTCCTGCGTTGTTATTGTAGGGTTGCTCCTGGGCGCTGGGCCCCTCCTGTGGGAGCCGCGCTGCGCGTGTTGCTTTATCACTGCTGGGCGGCGCGAGTGCGGGCGGGCCGGGCGCCGTGCCGTGTAGTGGGTTAGAGGAGCTCCAGCTCAGGGGCACGTGTAACAAACCAACCCGGAAATGCCTAGAAAGAAACTCGACCCTCTTGGCGAGGGGCTAAGGGTCCTGAACTGGTCCCCTTCCTTCGAGGAACGAGAGTGACCCGGACCCATCCCTGAGCCTGCGAGCTCTGAGCAGGGGCAACCCCATGCAGGGCTCTGCCTGGACCTGGGCACCCTCCTGCCCTGTTTAACCCGCAAAGCAGGCGACTCTGCCCAGGGGGGCACAGTCCTGGTGTGCTGCTGAAGGTGGCTCTGCCCCTGCCTGGCAGGATTCTGCCATTTCCCCTCTAGTGTGCACTGCCTGCCAGCCCCTTGGGGCTCTGAACTCCCCAGCCCCCGCTTGCCCTCCCGAGAGAGGGGGAAATGCACAGAGCTGTAACCCAAGCCTGGATTTGCTAAACGCGTCCGTTCAATACCTGCAACAAACAGATTAGCTGGGGCTTTATCAGGGACAAGAGACGGGAGAGAATGTGATAATGGTTTTCAGCAAATCCTCGGGCTCTCTCAGATTAGACCGGCCGCGGCAGAGTGTTATCAGACCTCGCATCCCCCCTTTGTCTCCTCTTCGCATCGGCGCTCGCCAGAGAGCTGGGCAGATACAAGGAGAAGTCGGTTTCAATCTGATCTGCGATTGGTTTTCCCGGCAGCTGATCTGTGTCGCTCTATCGATCGGATGCTCCTCACCTTGTTTGTCTGCACAGGAAGGTGGTGGAGGGGGCAGGGGCGACCAGGCGGGGGATTGAAGCGCACAAGCTCTTGGAACCACGTTAAACTTGATACATACAATTGATCTCCAGGCTGGAGCACGAACAGGCCAGCAGGCCGGGCGGGAGGAGCATGAGCCACCGGCCCTAATCAAAGGAGTTTAAATGACTGTGACCTTCTTATCAAAGGAGAGAAATGGCTCCGGAGCGGGGGCTGTGCTGGGAAGGAGGCAGCCGTGCTGCCACCGCCCAGCCCCGTGCCCTAGTGACAGGCTGGTGTGAGAGCTGCCAGCCTGCAGCTGGCACCCGCTCCCGGCTCGTGCTCCCCTGAGGGCACAGCTTGGCCCCAGCGGGCACTCGGCATGCTGGACCCTGCCATCTCAGTGAGGATGTAGGGCAGCCTGGGTGCCTGCCCAGGCCAGCCCCTGCCATGCTCCATGCCCTGGGAGGCTGCCGAGCCATGCGAGGCTTGGAGCCTCGGTTCTTGTGGGGGCCGAGCGCACCACATGGAGATGGGTTTGCCCAGAGCCCCCGGCTCCACTCCCAGCTCTCACCCCAGGGGATGCCTGGGGTGGGGTTTTCACCCGAGGGGGACACTCCCGTCCTCCAGCGACAGGGACCAATGCGCACATCCAGCCTGGCAGGCAGAGGCGGGGCACTCAGAGCTGCCAGGCGCTGGTTCTTCCTGGCTCCCGGAGATGACACTGACCTTGCTCGTGAGTAGCCCCCGCTGTCCCTCTGTCCCGGCGGCAGGGTCAGGTCTGGCTCCTGGGGTTTGCTGGATACTTGGAGATCCTCAGCTGGAGTCTGTGTTCTCCTAGAGGCATGAATCCACCAGACACCTTCCCGGGGGACGCGCTGAGCCCTTTGGGGGGCCCCCAGCCTCATCCAGCCTAATCCCAGGGAGTCGAGGGCGCGTGGCGGGGAGGGGAGGGGAGGGAACAGGTAATGGGCCCAGGTGTGGAGACAGTGTTAATAAAGTGTATTTCACTTTTAATTTTGACATATAATGTAATGATCTTTTTTAAGGCCCTATCATATTATCTGCATGACTAGATTATTGAGTCTTCATCATCTCCAGATAAATTTATGGCCTGGCCGATGCTGGGAATTTATCATCAGTCAATAGAGCTCAATACTCTAACAAGGCGTGTAATAAGATATACATATTTAATGATCCGGAGTAAAGCAGCCTCACTATTGGGGAGGGCGCGAAGGAGGCTGGAGCATTCATTTCCATCCTCCCCCCTTTCCGGCCCGGGTTAGCCTCTGCTCACACTCAGCACCGCAGACAGGAACGGCCCCGCCACCCCCCAGAGGGAAGGTTCTGTGGGGAACATGGAGGGAGTGTCCCAACTGCCCCATCTTCAAACAGCCCCTCCCAGCTGTCCTGTCCCGCGCTGCGCGGGGGTGTATGAAATATGCATGGTACAGAGAGACGCGTCTCAGCGTGGGCTGTGTGGGTAATGTACACCTGAAACGTGAGGTGTGGGTCTGTGGGATGCAGAGCCTCTGTCTGTCCCGTGTGCAAGGCTGGGTGGTCTACCGGTCCACCCCCCGGGCCAGAGATGGCTGCGGAAGTGACTGGTTTCCAGCGACGGACAGCTGGGGATATTCGGGTTATGAGGCACTGGCAGTAACTCCGTAATGCAGGTGGCTTTGAGACTGGCACTGAAAGCCGGCCCAAAATCCCCATTTCACTCTGGGACCGGTCGAGTCCCTCAGTGGCTCGTGAGGGGACAGCTGGGATTTCGGACATTTTGCTCTGTTGTCCTCATGCTTCACCAGGTTCCGCTTGTCAAATCACCCCAGTCCCCATGTACTCCATCCACAGTGTGAGTGAGCAAACACTTGTGCACACACGTGTGAGCACGCACAAAAACAGGTATGTGTACACACCCACACGAACACAGACACACGTATACACACACCCATCCACCCTCCCGAGGATTCTGAAACCGTCCCTAATTCAGGCCACTTTCTTTCTCCAGCTGTTGTGATTGGCAGGCCCACAGCAGGCGGTAGAAGGGCCCCCCTCTGGTGCCTACAGAGCTTCAGTTTCCCAGCACTTCCGGCCGGCCTGGGTACAGGGCCTGCGGGCAGGGTTGCCACCTCTTTCTAAACCCCCCCCGAACCAGTGTGGTGGGAAAATGCTTGTCTGAGGCCATGCACGCACGCCTCCCGGCTGCAGCGCCCAACACCCCAGCCTTTCCTTTGGGCCCCCCAGTGCTGAGCCCTGGCCCTGCTCCAGCGCCGGCGGTATGCTCCCTGGGGAAGCACTGCGGTTGAGAAGGTTGGAAGTAGTCCTGGCAGAGAGAGATTGCGGAAGCGACGACAAGTTTTGCAGAGAGCAATGGCCACGTGCGGAAAGGGCCGAGTATCTCTAGAGGTGTCAGTCCCTGGCTCCCTGCCTGTGTTCTGTTTGGAGCTGCTGGTGCTGATTTTCCCAGCCCTTTGGGATGTTACTCAGTTAGTTCCCTGGGACTTTTAATAAGCACTTTTGGTTCCTTTGAAGCGTGCGGCTTTGTGGGGAGATTACAGCCCCACACCCCTCTTGCTGGGAGAGAAACAGTGGCGCCAGGGCCAGGGTTTGATGTGCTCTCCACAAGGCAGGATGGGGTTGTGAGACAAAGAGGTGAGCGGGTGATTTGGAGTGGATGTGTAAAAATAGACTGGATGAAGAGAAGCGGCCTCCTCTGTGGGCCCGTGCACCTGTGCCCGGCTGGGCCGGCAGCAGCCGAGCTTGCTGCATTTGAAGGCTTCAAGTGCAGCTCTGCAGTTTGATGCTGAATCCTTTTCAAGCCAGAACTAGGCCATGGCGCCGAGCTGTAAAGGGGGAAGAACTTTCCGTTGGGCTCGCGGCACTCCCGGACGCTCCAGCCTCACCGCCTTCTCGCGGACACATCCTGACAGAGGCCGGAGACGGACCTCGGCTGCCGAGGGCTGCGTCGGGAGCTGTACGCAGACGGGGGCAGGGGGGCGCGTGGCAGCAGCAGAGATGTCAGGCTGTGCCCGTGTAGACGAGCAAGGCTTGACGTGCTTCCCAGAGCCCCGCCGCCCGCCCAAGCAAGAGGGAGCTGCTTTAAATACAGCGATGCCAGGGCACCCCGATCGGAGCAGATCTGCCCTGGTTCCCAGGGAGCAAGGGAAGCGTCGCCCTCCAGTGCACCTCCTCTCTGCCCTCTAGTGCCCAGGACTAGGAAGCACACGGCAGTTTGGAAGGCCAAGATCACCTGCCCCCTATGTCCCCTGCCCACTGCCAGGTTGTGTTGAAGAAATCGCAGGGCCAGCTCTAGGCACCAGCGCTCCAAGCATGCGCTTGGGGCGGCACTTTCCAAGGGGCGGCACCCAACTCCTTTTGCTTGGATCGCAAAAAGCCAGGAGCCGGCCCTGAGCAGAGGTGAGCTGCGGTGGTGGGGGGCACAGGGAGGGCTGCAGGAAGTAACCCGGGGGGGGGGCCAGAGGAACCGCTCCCCCTACCCCCAGCTCACCTCCACCTCCTCCCCCAAGTGCTCCACAGGGCTGGGGATTTGGGGAAGGGGTTTGACTGGGGTGGGGAAGGGGCGGAGTTGGGACAGGGCCAGGGGGGGATTTTTTGCTTGGGGGGCGGCAAAAAACTTGGAGCCGGCCTTAAGAAATAGCCACATATAGGGGCCTACTCCTGGTAACTCCAGCAGCCATGTTCCTCGCCGGGAGCCAGATGAGGCTGTTAAGAGCCAGGCTCCATCAGAGACGTGGAGGTGGGATGACAGAGCAGAGAGAGAAGAGCCCCAGTACGGGGGGCTGACGCTAGGCTCTGCTGTCTGGGCCGCGTTGGCTCTGGACTTCCTGAGACACAGGCCTGTCGTGCCGTCTGCAGAGAGATTCCTCTGGCCCGACGACTTCCTGCTTCCCGGGCTAACCGAGGCAGCGGTGACCTGTGCCCAGAGCTGGACCCTGCACTGGGCAGCTGCAGCCTTCCCAGCGTTCTGTGTCTCGGAGTCCAGCTGGCTGGTGGCTTACAGAGGCCGAGGTGAAGGATTGGCCCCCACAGGCCCCTGATTCAGAGCAGCCAACTGCTGGTCCCAGTCCAGTGAGCAAGTGTCCTCCTGAGCAGTGGGATGGATCCACTGAGGTCACTGCCCTAATGGCTGGGCCTCGCGGTGTGAGCTGCGGCTAGGGGAGGAGAATAACCAGCTAAAGAGACGGCTGAGTTATGCAGCGCGAGCAGCATGGGAATGGCTCCACGCCGGCTTGCTGCTGACGTGTGGCCGGGGAAAGGCGTCGAGGGAGAAAATGGCCCTTTAGCTGTGGATAACTACCGCTGACTTTAATAGCCTGGAATAAACTCGCCATAAATATTGTGATCATAAGTGCTTAGATATGGCAACTTTACAGTGAACGGAGGTTTTACCCTTCCCTGTGGAGAACAGTCTCAGATCACATGCCGCATTTATTCCACTGCACAGCCCAAGCCATGCCAGCACAGCCCGGCGTTAGGCGTGCTGCTCAGAGCTAATGCCCCTGGGACCCCCTGTCATCCGGTGCAGGTGGGGTATTCTGCTGCTGTGCCCTTTCCTACGGCTGCACCTGGGCTGGAGTCGTTCCCTGCCTGTTGGGCCAGGCCTGCTCCGCTGCTGGCCCCATGACCTCAGGACAGGCCACACCTGGAGACCGTATTGGAGTGATGTGCAGTGTCTCCCCCACAGCTCAGAAACCAGCGTGAAGAGGCCACTGTCCTGCCCCCTTGCCTTGAGCAGCTCCCCCTCGGGAGAGGCGGGGGAGATTTGCCAGGGCAGAATTACACCAGGGGAGAAGCAGCCTCTCAGCTCCCAAACCCTCCAGACATACTCGCTTCAAAGCAGCACCCAGGGACTGATGGGAAGCTAGACTGGGCTGCAGCTCCCAGCCCACAGGGCAGGATCTGGCCACCCAAATGGACGCTGGGACAGCCCCTCCCTCTGCAGGACAGGTCAGTATTGTCCCCCCATTTACAGGTGGGGAAACCGAGGCACAGAGCGAGAGGGCACCTTGCTCAAGGCCACACAGAGTGCATCTGCAGCAGAGCCAGGAATGGAACCCAGGAGTCCTGGCACCTGTCTATCAGATCTAGCTGGTTATTTCTCAGGATCCCGATTCCTAGTGCCCTTTGCTAGGCACTGTCGGGCTGCCTGGTCTGATCTGTCCCCTAGGCCACGCCGGGGGTTCTGTTCTGTCTGCTCCCACTGCTGCCGTGCCCGAGTGTCTCCGTAGCACGGGCCACCCAGCGCTCAGACCTGCACCCTCGGACTCCTCTGAGTCCCTGGGCAGGAGAGGCTGCTGTCTCCAGAGCTCCAGGCCTGCCCTGTCACTGGATCTCAGCTGTGTTTAGACCAGCTTCTCTGCAGGGAGCGTCCCTCGCTGGCCATTGCAGAGACAGGCAGGCCCCCGGCTGACCATGCCAGAGCCACTAGCCGTGGAGACTCACTGCTGCAATCTGCTCAGACTCCCTCTCGGGGGCGTTTCGCCCACGCCTGCCCTGGGGGAGGGTGGCATTGCTAACATCTCCCACAGCCCATCAGCATCCAGGGCACAGCAGTGGCTTCAGTGCAAGCGATGCTGTGTGGGTCTGTCCCAGCTGGTTAGCCTGTGGGAGTCAGGCAGTGTGGGCTTTTCCAAGGAGCCTCTGGAGATAGGGGCCCAAATCCCATTGCTGGGTCCCCTCTCCCATCCTGGACCTGGCAGTGCTGCTAGCGCCCACCTCCCGGGTTGAAGGAGAGTGACTTACCCTTTGCCCAAACATTGCCATTCACGTTGCCATGCACAGTGGGGTCCCGCCCCCGAAGGGGACGTGAGTTGGTGTGACGATGTGGTTCTGGCGGGACCCAACTGAGAGTGCCAAATCAGGACCAATTGCTCAAACAGGGCAGTCACGGCCCAAGGCTGGGGTTTTTCCACCTCTAAGGCAAACCAAACCAGCCAGACAACAGACTTCAGTGTCACCCCTCTGGCTAACCATCTAAAATCTAAAATCTAAAGGTTTATTCATAAAAGGAAAAAGATAGAGGTGAGAGCTAGAATTGGTTAAACTGAATCAATTACATACAATAATGGCAAAGTCCTTAGTTCAGGCTTGTAGCAGAGATGAAGTAAACTGCAGGTTCAAATTGAGTCTCTGGAGAACATCCCCCGCTGGGATGGGTCATTCAGTCCCTTGTGTAGAGCTTCAGCTTGTAGCAAAGTCCCTCCAGAGGTAAGAAGCAGGATTGAAGACAAAATGGAGATCAGGCCTTCGCCTTATATAGACTTTTCCAGATGTAAGAAAACTCCTTTGTTCCTACTGTGGAAAGTTACAGCAAAATGGAGTTTGCAGTCACATGGGCCAGTTTCTGCTCACTCCAGTGAGTCACAGGGCGTATCCGCCTTCTTTCGATGGCTCAGTTGTGTAGTTGATGGTCCTTAATGGGCCATCAAGCAGGCTAAGCAGAGCTGACACCAGCTTGTCTGAGACTTTTTCCAGTAACACAGAACAAGTTTGAAATACAGACAATACACAGCCAATATTCATAACTTCAACTACAGAAATGATACAGACATACAGACAGCATAATCATAACGAGTAACCCGTAACCTGGTCTTAGACACCTTATATGACCCCCTTTACATAGGATTTGGTGCCACTACAGAACCTTGGTTGCAACCCATGTTCTATATGGTCCCAGTTTATATCAATAACGTCACAGTCGGCCTCTGATGTCTCACTGCTGCAGCATTGGGATAACTCTGCCGGCCAGGGCGGGGCTGGGACCCGGCCTCCGAGGTTGCACCTGCAGTTTCATTGCCCTGTGAGGCTGCTGGTGCAGGCATCCATGTGACAGCCACCTGTGGGGAAAGGCCCTTGAGTGGGGCTGAATTCCTGCCCGGGGCACATCCGTGAGGGCTTTGCCATTGGCTGCAATGCACCTCTGGCTCTGCCCCAGGCCCCAGAATGAGCCAGGGTGGGATCTCACCAGCCCCGTCCCAGCGACTTTGTACCAATTGTAAAACACTCGGCGAGTTAAACACCCCCCGCCGGTGTGCGGTATGAATTACAGGGAGCCCGTGGGGGAGCGACAGGCTGCGGAATAAATTAAAGGCTGCGTGCTGTGATTCAGCAGAGGGACTCGCTGGCCAGATTGATCTCTTGCCAAGCATTTTGTTTAGTGACGTGCTTGTCATAAGGGAGGGCTAATTACTAGCCTGGATTCAGTGAGAGCCAGTGCCGGGGGCTGTGGCACAATGGACCCCCTCAGATTTCCAGGAGCTGCTCTTTATCATGGATCCCACGTGGTGGGCTTGTGTTTTGCCCTGGTGCTAGTGGCCCACCCGGCAGGCCCTGAGCCATGTCCCCTTTGCTACCTAAGGCGCGTGGCCAGGTGTTCCATGCACTGACAAGCAGAAAGGCGGTGCGTGTACCAGGCAGCTCATTGGTGCCAGCCCCGGCACGCCAGGAGTTTGCTGAATAGTGACCAGATGTGGGGGGGCACATTCGCTAGCAACAGCCCACAGCTCTTCATACCCTGGGTGAAATTCAGTCCTAGGCAAGCAGGCGTTGCACTGAGCTCTCTGCACAGGGCGAGCGACTTGCTAGGCCTCCTTTCAGCGTGTGCTCGCCTGCTCTGTGCCCTCCGCTGGATGGAGTCAGCACTGCTTTACCATGTCATAGGCCCCGCACTGCTAACAGCTACTGGGAGAGCCTCCCTTTAGAGCCAGTGGCAGGACTTCGGGACTGCAGGAGGGGCTGAGCTCTGTTGTCACTGAAGCAGCAAAACCTCGAGTGACTGCAGTGCACGGCAAGGCGCAGCTCTATCAGCCTTACGGGTTTGGGTTTACCGCAGGCGTATACGGCCCCTTCATCGGGAGCACACGTTAGTTCAGAGATTTCGAGATTCCCATGGTGACCGCCCTAGACACCTGTCCCGAATAATTCCCAGGGCAGATCTGTCAGAAAAACATCCAGGCCTGATCTAAAAACTGTCTGGGATGGGGAATCCACCACGACTTGGGAAATTGTTCCACTAGTTTATTATCCTCAGTGCTAAACCTGAACACCTTATTCCCAGCCTGAATCTGTCTAGCTTCAACTTCCAGCCATTGGATCGAGTTAGAGCTTCCACCGCTAGACCAAGGAGCCCACTGTTAATTATTTGTTCAACCCATAGATCCTTACAGACTAGGGTCAAGCCACCCCTTAACCTTCTCTTTGTCAGACCAGATCCATGGAGCTCCTGGAGTCGATCACTGTAAGGCAGGTTTTCTAATCCTTGAATCATTCTCCTGAACCTCCCCAATTTATCAGCCTCCTTCTCCAATCATGGACGCCAGCACTGGACACAGGATTCCCACAGTGGTAGCACCAGGGCCAAACACGGTACAATAACCTCTCTGCTCCTATTCGAGATTCCCCCATTTACGCACCCCAGGATCCCATTAACTCTTTTGCTCACAGCTTCACACTGGGAGCTAATGCTCAGCGGACTGTTCCCCACCACCACCCCCAATCATTCCCTGCTTCCCAGAATCGAGTCCCCCATCCTTACGTGTGGCCTGCGTTCTTTGTTCCTAAAAACATACATTTCTGTTTAGCCACGTTAAAACGCGTATTGTTTCCTTGCACCCAGTTTATCAAGCAATCCGGGTCACTCTGTATCAATCCTCCTCATTATTTACCACTCCCCCAATTTTTTGTTATCTGCAAAGTTTGAAAGTGAAGATTTTGTGTTTTCTTTTGGGTCATTGATAAAAATGTTAAATAGCAGAGGGCAAAGAACCGAGCCCTGTGAGACCCTGCTGGAAACACATCTGCTCAATGACAATTCCCCATTTACAATTATAGTTTGAGACCTATCAGTTAGCCAGTTTTTAATCCATTTACTGTGTGCCATGTTCATTTTATATCTTTATAGTTTTTATCAAAATGTTTTGCGGCACCAAGTCAAACGTCTATAGAAGTCTAAGTCTGTTACCTCAGTGCTGTTACCTTTATCAACCAAACTTGTAATCTCATCAGAAAAGGGTATCAAGTTAATTTGAGAGAGTATTGTCCATAAACTCATGCTAATTGGCATTAATTACATTACCCTACTTTAATTCTTTATTAATTGAGCACATATCAGCCACTCCCATTATCTTGCCTAGGATTGATGTCAGGCTGACAGGCCTATAATTACCTTTTTAAAAATTGGTACAACATTAGCTTTCATCCAGTCTTCTGGAACTTACCCAGTGCTCCAAAACTTATTGAAAATCAATATTAACAGTCCTGTGTGCTCCACAGCCAGCTCTTCTTGGATGCAAGTTATCTTGACCCGCTGATTTTAAAGTGTCCTAACTTCAGTAGCTGCTTAACACCCTTCTGAGATACTAGTAGAATGGAAAGATTGTTACCATCAACATATGGTGAGACTGTATCATCTATTTTTTCCCCCAGACATGGAACAGAAATATTTATTGAACACTTCTGCCGTTTTTGCATTATTATTGATAATTATATCATTTCCATCTAGTAATGGACCAATCCCATTGTCAGGATTCTTTCTGTTCCTAATATATTTTTAAAACTTCTTATTGTCCTTAACGCTGATAGCAATAGATTTCTTCTTGTGTCCCTTTGCTTCCCTTATCAATTTTCTACAATTCCTAACTTCTGATTTATATTTAATTATCGCAACTTCCCCTTTCTTCCATGTATTATATGTTTTGTTGTTTTTTTTTAAAAATTATAGCTGACTTCACTTTCCCTCTAAACCAGGTCAGTTTTTTAACCAGTGCGGCCTTCTTCCTCAATTGTGGATTGTGGCTTTTGGGATATCTTGTAAGGCGTTCTTAAATGATTTCCAGTTATCTCAAATTTTTCTGATTAAATTTTTCCTCACATCTGATTTTGCTCAGAATTGTTCCCGGCTTTGTGAATTTTTCCATGTTAAAGCACTGAGTATTTATATCACTGGTCTGGACTTTATTTTGCTTACACATTGTAAATGTGATCAAGTCGTGCCCATGTGTTCCTCAGCTACCACTGATTTTGAGTTCTGTGATCAGTCCCTCTATCTGCTAAGACAAGGTGTGATAAAAGATTCCCCTGTGTTTGCTGCAACACGTTTTGAGTTAGGAATCGAAGTCACACAGCTTATAAAGAGACGCCTAAGGACCCCGTGGTGCCATTCCTTCGTGCGACTCTGGTAGTCTGTAGCAGATACCAGCTAGTGCCCTGTCTTGCTCTTTATCTGTTCAGCCGTGATCCATAAGCACTTCCGTTTTCTTCCAGCTTATCAGTGACTCAGCAGCAGGCAATGCCATGGTTGATGTAGAGCGCCACTCCCCCTCCCCTTGTGCCTGCTCGATCCTTCCCACATAGGCTCTAACCATCGATTTTAACATTCCAACAGTGTGAACCCTTCCACCAGGTTTCGGTAACACCGACTAGATCAAACTTATGCTCACAAATGAGCAAATCCAGCTCCTCTTGTTCCTTACTCCTGGCATCGGTGTCCAGGCAGTTCAGGAATTTCTTCTCTTTGTGTCCCTTGATTAGTTTTGTTCTCAACACCTGGATTTTGTGCTCATCGAGTGCTAAAGCAGAAGCCAGATGAATTCAAAGTAGAAACAAGGCCCATGTCTGTGGCCGCGAGAGCGGCTAACCACTGGACAGACTCCCAGCGGCAGTGGTGGATTCTCCATGCTGGGATGGCTTCGGCTCCAGCTTGGCTGCCTTTCTGGATGATGCTGTAGCCACATGCGAGTTATTGGGCTGGGGCATCCGGGTGAAATCCGCTCGCCAGTGTCAGGAGGTCAGACTAGAGGGTCTCTGGACTCTTCTGCTTTTAAAACCTATGAATCTCTGAAATGCTTCAGGATCCATCCAACCTGGAAGCTGAACAGGGCCGGGCTAGCTAGACTTCTCCTGGTAAGGAGGCTCAGTCCTCAAAGGTATTGAAGCACCATTTATTTCAATGGGAATGAGGCCCTGAAATGCCTTTGAGCGTCTGGGCTGTCATGGTGGGGGGCACGTGTGGAATCCAGGGCAGAGGAAGTTGGGCCTGCGTGGATGGTGTGACTCCAGCTGGCACCGCTCTGTGTTACAGACCTTCCCGGGCTGCTCCTCTGGGCTGTGGAGATGTGCAGTGGGTCTGTGACACATGCACTGGCCGTGCGATGGATGCACAGCAGGGAGATACTCCCCCCAGAAGGGCTATGGGACTGGCCAGGCTCCCAGTGGGCCACTCTTCCTGCTGCTGCGGATGGAAGCCGGTGGTTTGAACGCTGGTGACGCTTTCTCATCTTGTGCTGGGGAGGGAATTGATGTGGAGGCTAAGGAGGGGGGCCTGGACCCAGTCACTAAGGTTGCACCTGCAATTTCTTTGCATCGCAAGGCTGCTGTTAGGGGTGAAATCCACCCTTGGGGAAAGGTTCCATGTCAGCCCGAGGGTGGAAGTTCAGTGGTGCCTAGCCCAGGTGGGGATGCCGTCTGGCCAGCAGGAGCAGGGTCGGGGGCAGCAAGGCCTGGGAAGTTTGGAGTGGAAACGGCTGCTGCTCAGAGGCCAGCAGAGGTGCAGAGGGGTGCTGGAGTGGAGAACACCCCATGGGAGTGCGCAAGAGGAAGGGAGCCCAGCACACGCGTGGAGCTGCTCACACCTCCAGGAGCGTGCGCGGGAGCAAGACACAGGCACACCCTAGCACCAGGCCGTGCGGGGGGTCTGGGTGGGCCCAGGGAAGTTGTGTGTGGTGTCTCTGGTGGCGTTCTCGGCAGGCTGGCTGTTACCCGGCGGGATTATGAGGAGTGAGCGTAATGCATCGGCGTATGAATAGGGTTGTCTGGCTGATGGTGATGTATCGTTTTTCATTACCGCCTCTCAAGCCCTCCCTGCTCCACGGGTGGAAATTCTATTTATTCCCTAATTTGTAAAAATTCCCTCCTTATCTGATACCAATCAGGGAGGGGTAATTGGCTCTCCAGGGCTAGCGGCTGGGGTCCTGATGAAGAGCTATGTATGTCTGCTCCAGCTGCCCAGCCACCCTGGCCTGCTCACCAACCACCCAGGCTACAATTAATAATGATTTGCAAATGGCAGACAAGCAATAACACAGAAAGATGTCCAGCCGCACTCCTGCCCGCCCCTTCATTTCCTTCGGTAATATAAATGGCACGGGAGCGAAAATCCAGCACTATCAATTCTGAAATTAGTTATTCACCGTAATAAATGCTTCCTTTATTGGTGTGTGCTCCCCCCAGCCTCGCTCTTCTGACCCCCCCATCTCACCAGCTACCTACTTCATTTGAGTCCTAATATGCAAATACTGTAATTTAACGGGATGGTGAAGTTGATTTTCATGTTAACTTAATTACTTTGATTTATGAAAGGCTGGCATGCCGACATGGCTACATCATTACATTTCCTTCCCTTTCGCCGCTACAATCCCACCGGCCCCTTCCTCTCGGCTCTTCTCTTCTCTATTTTCCTTTTCTTTCTCTTTTCTTTTCCTTTCTTTCTTTCCTTCCCGAGTTTAGTGTTTTATTAGCTGGCATTAAGTGGACATAAGTCCTCACCACAAATGCAGGATGTGGAGGACAAATTCCCTGTTCTGCCTTGTTTAATCGTGCCTGGATAATGGATGTATAATTGACTCATTTGAATGCTTTTGCCTACAGGAGTGCATAGCATTAAATGTTTGATTGCCTTAATTTCCAAACACATCGTTATCCCCTTCTTACCCACTCTTAATAAACACTTGATGAGGATTTTTTTTGTAAGCGGAAAAAAATTCTCCACTCCTTGTACTTCTGTGAAGTGATAAACTCTAATTAAGTCTAATATTTAAAAATATGGTAATGGTGACTTGTTTGAATAAGTGGCCTGCATTTCCATAATTTCATTATTACGTAAAACACGCTAATTATTTGAAGTGCGCTTATTACTAAAAGAGAAATCACCGCCTAATAAAGATGAAATTGGCTTTTTCCCCTTATTGCTGCGCATGTGGCTCTCCCTCAATCTCTGCCTGGTCGTTAGTCCTGGGAAGTGGGGGCTCATCTTGGGGGGACCGCAGAGCCGAGATGGCTTTGTCTCGCCAGGCACCCGGCAAAGGAATATCACAGCCCGAGCTGCGAACCGGGAGTGCTGCAGGGAACTAAGCCATCCGCTCTGAGAAACAGGTGTAGCCAGGGGGGCTGGAACAGTGCTTATCCCAGGGACGCGTTTCCACACAGCTCTCAGTCCCCGTGGCGTTTACTTCCCCCCTGCCCGCCTGACCAGACAGCGGGACCTGTTGCTGGGATTTCCCAGCCACACCAAGCAATCGGGGCTCAGACCCAGACAGACTGAATTTATCAGTGTCGTGTGTCTTACAGGTGACCTGCAAGAGGCAGGGGTGGGCCTATTTTTTGTGCATTATGCTGGTCATAGAGGCCAGAAAGTCTGTCTCCCTCCTACCCAGCTGTGTTTTCCCCCTTACTTGGATTTAGCCTTCCCCGTTCTGCTGGAGGCTTGCTGGTAGCCGAGAGGGTTGGCGTGGCAGCTTCCCCTGGCGCTCCAGGTGGGCAGGGTACTTTCCTCCCAGTGGTGAGCCCCGTCTGACCCAGGGGGTTGTTTTTACCCTTCCCTAGCGTGGACACAGCCCAGGGAGGCCTGCAGCCCTCTCTGGGGATGTACTGAAAAGTGTCCGTCTGCAGTGCTGATCAATCGGGTGCACAGCGCCTGGGCGCTTGTGGCACTGGGCAGGATGTGGGCGTGCAGCAGGCCCGCTCCCAGGGCAGTGCCGTTCTTTGCGAACGTGCCCGAGATTCTCTCGCTCCCTGAAGACATCAGTGAATTCGTCTGGGGAGGGCGAAGGGAAGCAGAGGAGGCCAGGCCCCTCTGCACCCCCCACACTGCAGGGCACAGTCACTGCCCCCCTCTGCGGGCCAGCGAGTGCCAGAGGTGCCAGCTGCTCAGGAGGGCGAGGTGAGGACATAGGGGGAGGTGTTTGTGAACATAGGACAGTGTGTGGGGCTCTGCTTCCACACACCCCTGCAGCTGGGGCTCTGTCCCTGGGTCGTTTTTAACCCCACCTGCCCAGTTCATTGCTGAGGGCGTCTCACGGGTGGTGGGGTGGCTCTGACCATCGACTCTCGACTGACTCTTGTAGTGGGAGCTGGCGGCTGCTTGATCTCTTCCTGTCTCGAGCACCGTGGGGCAGGGGCGGGCGAGCCAAGCACCTCCTGGCTCTGGGGCCGAATGGGAAGGAAGCGGCTTTTCCGGCCATCAGCCGGCCCGAGTGTAAACAAGAGATGGCCAGGAGGAAGCAGGTGCCTGAAGGCAGCAGGTTGAGTCCGGCGCAGAGTCCCCCGTCCTCCTCAGCTGCCCGCCAGCCCCAGCTGTATCCTGGGCCCGGGGCCAGCAGCACAGGGCATTGTTACCCATGCCCCAGAGAGCAGCTGCCGACCTCGTGCTGGGCGTCCGAGGGGGCTGGGGTGGGGGGCTGGCTGGGGGGGATGACGCTGGGTCGGCATCGGCTCTCCCATGGGGCAGGGGGCTGGGTCGGTATCGGCTCTCCCACAGGGAATGGGGCAGGGGGCTGGTTGGGGGTGTGACACTGGGTCAGTATCGGCTCTCCCACGGGGAATGGGACAGGGGGCTGGCTGAGGGACAGGGGGCTGGGTCGGTATCGGCTCTCCCATGGGGAATGAGGCAGGGGGCTGGTTGGGGGTGTGACGCTGGGTTGGTATCGGCTCTCCCACAGGGAATGGGGCAGGGGCGGCTGGGGGTGGGCCTGGGTCGGTATCAGCTCTCCCACAGGAATGGTCGGGGGGGCCTGTGGGTGCGGGGGCGGTCGATCGGCTCTCCCACGGGGATGGGGAGGGGCCTTGAGTCGGTATCAGCTCTCCCACAGGGAAGGGGCGGGGGCTGCTGGGGGTGGGGCTGGGCGGTATCGCTCGTCCATGGGGAATGGGGCAGGGGCTGGGTCGGTATCGCTCCTCCACGGGAATGGGGGGGGCTGGCTGGGGGACGGGGGCTGTTCGGTATCGGCTCTCCCACGGGGATGGGCGGGGGGCTGGCGGGTGGGGCTGGTCGGTATCAGCTCTCCCAGGGAATGGGGCGGCTGGCTGGGGTGGGGGCTGGTCGATCGGCTTCTCCATGGGAATGGGGCAGGGGGCTGGTCGGTATCCTCTCCCACGGGGAATGGGGCGGGGGGCTGGGTCAGTATCGGCTCTCCCACGGGGAATGGGGCAGGGGGCTGGCTGGGGGAGGCAGCTCCATAGAACGGGGTAGGATTTCTGGCTGTGCGGGTCTCCCAGACTCTCCAGCAGGGGGTGCTGTAGGGCGCGGGGCAGAAGCCTGGGCTGTCCCTGGCTGCTCCAGCCGCAGGACGTGCTGAGCGTAGCCCGGATCGGGGCGGGGGGAGCAGAGGGCTGAGCGTTGCCTTGTCATGGTCGAGTTGCACAGATCCAGTGAGCTCAGGCTGGGTTAAAACCTGGATGTGGGAGGAAGCAGCCAGTGGGGCTCGGCGTATCTCAGCCGAGCGCTGGGTCCCATCCCTCCGCCTGCCCCTGAGTGCCAGAAAGCGGCAGTCAGAGCCGAGGCCTGGCTCGGGATGCCAGCACGTACGGCCACCAGCCAGGGAGACCTCCCCCCATAAACCACCCAGCCCTGCGACCTCCCTGCCTGCCCGGGGGAGCTGTGCGGGGAGGGTACAGGGGTCTCCAAAGGGAGGGGGAGGCAGCACATTAATATCCAAAGTGAGATGATCCCCTTTACCATGGGCAAGTGGCGGGGGCGTTACCCGGTCCCTGAGCCTCTGCACTCGCCTGTGGTGCAGGTGGGCATCTCTCTTCCCACCAGCACGGTCAGGCCTCACCTAGGCCGTGAGGAGCCCTCCCCCCTGGCCCAGCCTGCCCCCCTCTGCAGGGACCCATCTCCCCACCCCCACTGGGGGGAAAGCAGCGGCAGGTTGGCCCCGAATGCCCCTTTGGAGCAGGGTGGGGGGGAGGGGGCTCAGGGACGGCGCTCAGATGAAGTCAATAGAAAACTAATTTTCTGTTCTGCGCGAAGAAATGAGGTGTGTGGCTGTAATGCAATTGCAGCTAATGAGGTAAGTTATTCTTAATGTCCCGAGTGCTCGCTGCAAGCTCCACCCGATCTACCTGCCGGCTGTCCTGGGGCGCCCTGCCCGCCTGCTCGCCAGCAGAGAGAGAGGTTATTAGACCCATTCGTTTGCGGGGAGGTGGGCCAGGGTCACCCCCCTTCTATCCTCCCCACCGCTCCTTCACGATTCCTGCCAGCGACAGGCCCACTGTGGGCAGATGGCGTGGGCTGGGAATAGCCCTGGGAAGCACCCCTGGAGGTCCCAACGCCAGTGAGCGCTGTTCCCGCAGCAGCCAGAGGGGGGCGCTCTGGAGCAGCAGCAGTCAGTCTGCCTCTGCCTCACCCGCAGGCCTGGGGAGCTCCACGCCCACACTCACCCCCCCGCAGTGCTGCCCTTCGTGGGGTGATGAGGTGTGAGTCCATTGGCTTCCCGCCGTCCCAGTCCTGACGGGCACTTGCTGCGGAGACCTGCTGCTGCTGCCTTCAGCACAGGGCTTCCGCAGCTGAGCCCAGCCCAGTCAGCTTCTGGGGAGAGCCGGCTGAACCCCAGGGGTACGCAAGCTCTCTCCGCACTGAGAGCCTGGCGCAGGGAAGGGCTGCTGGGCAGAGGCAGTGACTGTTCTCTGCCCAGCAGTGCCTCCCTCCCAGTCTCAGAGGGAACGCTGGCCAGGATGCCTGGGTTCTCCCCGATCCCTGGTGGGACTCTGACACCCCCTTCAAATAGTGCCCTGGGATCCTGGAGCCTGCAGCCTAGTGGGGCAGAGATGGGCTGAGCCACATGCCCTGGTTACAGTCAGTTCCTATTCCCAGAGGGCCCTGAGCCAGCTCCCACTGAGTGCCGGCCTCAGGATGTGGCCCACAGAGCCCTGGGACAGGAAATGGGGCAGAGTCGACTTCGCTCTGGTAGCAAACGGCTCCATTCGCACACGTTGTTAGCCCTGGCAAAGCCCCAGGAAAGGAGGTGGGGCAGGAGAGAAACCTGAGAGAACATGCAGCTCTGTGCGCTTCTCCCCTGCTGTAGGCAGCTCGCCCTGGGGAGATGGGTGCTCCCACAGCAGCTAGGTCGTTGTATCTCACCCCCTGCAACAGAGCCCGGCAGGAGGGCGGATGCTGCCCGGACCTGCTGTTAGCAGCTGGCAAGTGGCACAGGCAGGAGTGAAGAGGATTTGTAAAATGAGAAACCAGAAAACAATCGTGTGCAATTGTCAGCGCATGTGGCCAGCTGGGGCTGCTGTGGGCTGGGGCGGGGGCTGGCACCAGCCCGGCCCCCCCAGCTGTGCTCAAGGTGATCTGGCCTAGGGATGACAGCAGGATGAAAGAGGGTTGGGGCAGGCAGCCCTGTTCCCGCTGCCCAGGCGCTGTTCTACAAAGGCAGCGGTGATATTATTCATTACCAGTAATCTGCCATTATAACATTGACAAATGGTCCCTGGGCACCTGAGCGGCGGTTCCTGTACAGACCATAAAGCATGGGGACAGTTTAAATATGGACCTGTTCAGCGCGGGGCTCGGGGTGATCCATCTTCCCAGCGGGAATGCATGCTGCAGGGCTGGCCAAAGGGGCCCGGACACCTCGAGAGCAGGGGCTGCCCCCACTGTGATTTCAGCACCCGCTCCCTGCGACAGGGCTCAGGATCTCGTCGCGCCACGGGGAGCTGCTGCCCTGGCATAGCCCCCTGCAGCCCGGTGCAGCTGCAGCGTGGCAAGCCAGTGTGCTCGGTGTTAGCGACCATGCTGCCAGCCAAGGCCATGGCATGCAGGGCTGGGTCTTGCCAGGGGTGTTTGGTGCAGGTGCCTGGCTCCAGGGCGGGGGTAACCCAAGCTGTAGTTTGTGCCCAGGGAGTCGTGTCCGTGGGTTGAGCCCCTTCCCTTCTCTCCCAGCCCCCAGTGGAGCCTGACACCTGCATGGCCGTACCTGCAGCATCGGAGGTGGGGGAGACGGGGGGACTTCACCTCCCTGATGCAGCTGCCTCGTGCCCCTTGCTGCCCCCCGGGCACTGGGGCAGCATCCCTGGAAGCACTGCCTCGCGACAGCCCAGCTGCAGCCCGTGAAGTTGTGTCCATGTCCCATCAGGTTTCTGCACAGCAGCCATGTCTCTGGCTGTATGCGGGTGGGAGACCATGGAGCATCTAGACAAGTCAGGATGTGATGTTTGCAACTCGGGAGTCAGTGCAGGCCCCAAGCCCCACTCTGGCACTAGGGGGCACTGTGCTGCCATCTTTGGGCGGAGACGTTACCCGTGTCGTCATTCACTATCTTGGCACTTTTCATGAGCCTGGGAGCACTGACCCGGGGTCCCTGAGAACTTCCAGGCGGGTCGTTCTGTTCTGCCTCTCTGAACTGCCCCTGAGCAGAGCATCGTTTCTCACGCTGTTGGGGAGTGGTGCTGTGCATTGGTGAGCAGCTGCCACCTTCCACCCAGAGGTGGCTGCATTGCAGTGGTGGGGGAAGAGATCCTAGCTACCGGACAGGCTCCTTGAGTTTGTAAAGCTCCTCGGCAGAAAAGGCGCTGTCTGAATCTGAGCTGTTAGTCAGCGGAGACTCCGGAGTTTTCTCACCAAGGCACACGGTCCCTCTTCCCGCCCTTTGCGGATTGCCCTGCCCACCCCCGGGAGTCCCTGGAGGGCTCTGCGTGTACAAGTGCATACTGCTCGTCTATAGGCCCCAGCCCATGGCCCCCGCGCGGCTGCAGCTGTGCAGTCACAAGTCCCGAGGGAGGAATTCACCGTGGAGTGGGCACAGCACAGTTCAGTCCCAGGGGAAGGGCTGAGTCTGTCGCATTGGCCTGGCAGCGCCCGTGGGAGACCCACAGGCTCACACCTGGGTCTGGCTTTAAAAAAGCCAACTCCCTGGGGCAGATTCTGAGCCCCCTCTTGCTGGCTTGACAACAGTGGGGTTACTCCTGGGGGAGATCAGCATCCGGCTCTATGCGCCGGGGGTTTCAGGGGTGAAACGTGCTGACGGGATACGGATTGACATCAAGAAGCCTCAGAGGCTCTTCTCTGGTGGGGGGACGGGCTGAGAGCATAGACTAGCTGAAGGGGGAGCCGCTCAGTCGACTGTCAGTGGAGACGGGAGAGCGGGAGCGCCTGTTCTCGCTGTCTCAACACGTGAACCAGGCGGGATTCCATGGACGGTGGCAAATTCCAAGCCACAGCTGGTAGTGTGCGACAGGATGGCCCTGTGGCCAAGAACTTGGGGAGGGCCTGGACGGGGATCGCGAGAACAGATGGAGGCGTTACTGTGGCAATGCTAAAGAAAAGTCGTGTTCGAAGGGATAAAATCCTCCTGCTCCAGGGTTTAAGCCAGTCTGTAATTCCCGGAGCCCAGATGAGACCCAGTGCAGGGGGCAGTTGTCTCCCATCTGCTTGGTGCAGGGTTCTTACACCGGCCTCTTAGCACATGGGTTGGCCAGTGTCGGAGACGGATCCTAGCCCAGATGGGCTCAGGTCCTAGGTGTCCCCAGGTGATTTGCTTCCTGCAGCGGCCTGGGCCTCGGGCTTGGGGGTGGGGGGGGATGGTTCTCTGAGCTGGGACAAACCCAGAGAGGGCAGCAAAGGGGAGCGCTAGGAGCCCGTCTGAGTAACCCCGCGCTGACCCTGTCCATACACACCACACAACAGCCCCTACATCAATTGCATCTTATTATTACAATATCAATATACAATATTCCTACAATAACACCATTGATTTTCTCGTCAGAGGCTGCACCCACGGCTGCTTTCAAGAGGAGGGAGTTAATAGTGGCCTCATTAAAAATCTATAGCTTGCCCCCTCCCCCAAAAAGAAAAAGCCGTTTATATTCATTAGCGCTATTGAATATAAAGTAATATGTTTGTGTAGGACATTGGAGTAATGTGATAATCCGGCCGTGTATCAGGGAGAAATCCACTTAGCAGCCCTGTCAGCTTGACAAGAAAAATGTGCCCATAAAGTCAGGAATACATTGAGGGGGAGAGAGGAAGAGCATGTGTGTGTGTGTGTGCATGTGTGGGTTGGACACCAGGTGTGCGTGTGTGGCACCAGGTGTGTGCATGCATGTTTGTGTGCATAGGTGTGAATGTACGTCTGTGTGGCACCAGGTGTGTATATGTGCATGTGCATACATGGGGGGGACACCAGGTATACAGATGTGTGTGTGTGCACTTGTATGTGTGTGTGTGTGGCATCATCGTGTTTGTGCATATGTGTGTGTACGTTCATGTGAGTGGCACTAGCTGTGTGTGTGTATGTACATGTGTGGGGGGGGGTGGCCCCAGCTGTGCATGTGTGTGTGTGTGTACATACATGTGTGTGGCCCCAGCTGTGCGTGTGTGTATGTACGTACAGGTGTGCATGTGTGTGTGTGCGTGTATGTACATGTGTGTGGCCCCAGCTGTGCGTGTGTGTGTGGCCCCAGCTGTGTGTGTGTGTGTGGCCCCAGCTGTGTGTGTGTGTATGTACGTATGTGTGGCCCCAGCTCTGTGTGTGTGCGTATGTACGTGTGTGGCCCCAGCTGTGTATGCGTGTGTATATGTATGTATGTGTATGTGTGTGTGTGTGGTCCCAGCTGTGCATGTGTGTACGTACATGTGCATGTGTGTGCCCCCAGCTGTGTGTGTGTGGCCCTAGCTCTGTGTGTGTATGTTTGTGTGTGTGTGGCCCCAGCTGTGTGCGTGCATGTGTGTACATACATGTGTGTGCACATACATATGTGTGTCCCCAGCTCTGTGTGTGTGTACATACGTGTATGTGTGTGTGGTCCCAGCTGTGCGTGTGTGTGTGTGTGCATGTGTGTACGTAAGTGTGTGTGTGTGGCCCCAGCTCTGTGTGTGTACGTATGTGTGTGTGTGTGGCCCCAGCTATGTGTGTGTATGTGTACATATGCGCGTGTGTGTGTGGCTCCAGCTCTGTGTGTGAGCGGGTATACATATGTGTGTGTGTGTGGCCCCAGCTCTGTGTGTGTGTGTGCCTGCGTGTACGTACATGTGTGTGTGGCCGCAGCCTGTGTGTGTGCATGTGTGTACGTGTGTGTGTGGCCCCAGCTATGTGTGCGTATGTGTACATATGTGTGTGTGTGTGGCCCCAGCTGTGTGTGTGTGCCTGTGTGTACATACATGTGTGTGGTCCCAGCTGTGTGTATGTGTGTGTACATAAGTGTGTGGCCCCAGCTCTGTGTGTGTGTGCCTGTGTGTACAAATGTGTGTGTGTGTGTGGCCGCAGACTGTGTGCGTGTGTGTGTGTGTACATACGTGTGTGCATGTGGCCCCAGTTCTGTGTGTGTGCTTGTGTGTACGCGTGTGTGTGGCCCCAGCTGTGTGTATGCCTGTGTGTACGTGTGTGTCCCCAGCTCTGTGTGTGTGTCCCCCCAGGTGTGTGTGCACAGCACCAGGCTGGGAGATGAGGAGCCGGCAGTCACAGCAGTGACTGCACTGGGGCTCTGTTCCCCCCGGGTACGACCGGAGTGGGCGCACTGGACTCTGAGGGGCAGGCTCAGTCACGTCGAGTGAAACAAGGCCGAGGCCCGCTCACATCCTGGCTCAAGCAGGGCCTTGCCCTGCGCTGGACCCTGCCCCACGGAAGGCCGCTCACGGGTTCCCAGCGCCGGGCCGGGGAGTCCCCAGGCGAACGCTAGGGGAAGCTCCAGCCAGTGAGACTGGGAGGGCGGGACGGGGGGCCTGCAGGGTCAGGTTACCCAGAACCCGGCTGGGGAAGAGAGCAGTTGCTGCGCCATGGACATGCTTCCTGCACAGCCCGGGCGCCTGGGGACACGGCGGCCGAGGGGCTTCCAGCTCTCCTTCCAGCATGCCCTGAGGCAGAGGCGGGGCTGGCGCACGGTGCAGGACCGCAGGCTTGCATGTCGCAGGGGCGCGGGCACCCTCGTGTTTGCAGAGTCCTCCCCAGAAGCAGGCTAGCTAGAGTGAACTGGCGCCACCATTCGGGACGGGTAGTGACGCACTGGAGGGGGTCAGAGAAGAGCCGCGGTTCGAAATCCTGCCTTCAGTGACGGACTCCGGGAGCTCAGAGTGTTCAGTGTACAGAGTTGGTTCGGGGTGACTCGATCCCAGGCCGTAAGTACCCACGTTGGAACAAATATTTACCGAGGGGCTGCCAGGGCTCGCACGAGCCAGTGCCTGGGAGCTGAAGCCAGACAAATTCAGACTGAGAACTAGGCGTCAGGGTCATGGTGGATTCTCCATCCCTGGCCATGTGTAACTCATGAGTGGCTGTTTCTCTAGCAGATCTGCCCAAGGATTTATTGTGGGCAGGTCTCTGGCCTGCGCTAGGCAGGGGGTCTGATGAGCTCCCCACGAGGGTCCCATCCTGCCTGGGGATTTGGGGGTCGGTGGCTCCAGCGTGTGGGAGGAGATGTCTGAGCTCCTCACTGCAGCTTCCCAGACACAGGCAATGAGTGAGCCAGCGAGCTCTGCTCTGCGAGCCCCAGGCTGGAGTCCTGGCACACCAGGCTTTGCTTCCCCGCCTTGCCTCCAGGCCTGCGAGGCAGTGTGTGCCCAGGGTGCCCCTTAGGGCTGGGACAGCTGAAGACATGCCCAGAGAGCAGGTGAATGCAGAGCCTGTCCCACTCTAGTAAACCCTGAACATTTTCCACCAGCAGCTGCTACCAACCCCTTGCCACCCCCAAAGTAACAAGACAAGAAACTGTCAAAGGAATCCACACACACCCCAAACCTCTCCCCCAAGCAGAGATTTCCCAGGGACAGGAGAAGATCCGGACTCCATGGACCCCTACGCACATGGCAGAGCTGATCCATTAGACATGGAAGGTGCCCAGATCCCCAGTGATGGGCATAAGCCCAGAGCCCTAAGAGTCGCTGTTATTTCTGCATTCAGGCTTAGGGGAGTCAGGAGCCTGTCAGGAGGTCTGTGTGCATTACAGACGTGCCACCAAGCCGTCTCCCCTGTGAGAAGGGTTTGCCTAGCTGTAGCGCGTCCGCAGGGTAGTGATGGCACAGGGGGCATCACAACCTTCCTGGCCATGGCCCCAGAGTGAGGGGCCGGGAGAGCTGCGGAGCGTGGGTGCAGAGCGGAGAGGGTTTCCAGGCTCGGGATGGGATGCTGAAAGCTCTGAGAAGGGTCACAGCTGTTCTCTGGATGCCCTCCCCACCTTCTCCGGGCACCCGCTGGGGTGTTGTGCGCATGGCAGAGCCGCTGCTGGCCTGCGGGCTCCCCTGAGGAAGGAGTGACGCACGGAGAAAGCTGCCCCACCAGCGTGCTCCAAGGTTGTCAACTGCCATTTTTGTCATAGAAATTCCTTGCACTTGGCACCACCGGGCAGCTTTGGAGGAGTCCGTAGTGCGGCTAATTCCCCAAACAGCCATCTGACGGGGTGGTTTTAAAAGCCGCTTTGTTTTTTTTCTTTGGAGTTTATGAAAATCTCCCACTCTAATATCCCGAGAGCCAGCCTATAATTGTGTTATTAAATCAATCGGAGCGGATTACATTGTAAAATCAATAGCCGGCTGTAATTGCATATTAGAAAGTTGTTCTGCTGTTGGGGAGGTTTCTTTACATGGATAATTGTAATAAGCGTGTTTACCTTAGCGCTGATTTGGAATCAGCCGAGCTAAATGACTGATGACAGGCTTTGCGCTCCAGCACGATCACAGGCTTGTGTTCTTAGGGGTGTGCGGGTCGCGTTCTACTCGGGGGGACCCGTCTGACATCTGCATCTCATGGGCCTGCCCGAGCCCCAGCGAGCCCACAGAACGGCCGTGCTGAAGCCACGGGCAGCCTCCCTCGGAGCTCTAGGACCTGGGCACTATGGGAAGTTGTGGCTCTGGGTGGAATTCACGGCATGTTTCCAAGAGGCCGGGGCAGGGGGTCATGACACGCTGGAGCAGGGGCTGCCAGGCAGGACTGCCTGGTCACCGTTAGTTAACGCATTCGTTAGCGGTTTGGAAGTGGGGAAGTGCAGCACACTGGCGGGGTGGGGTATGGGCTGGAGGCTCAAGCACAGGACAGCGGCTGTGGCTGCAGCGCTGACAAGGCACCGCCGGCCATGCCATGGGGTCTGGGTTTGGCTGCATGTCGTCCCAGTGGTATCTGTTGGCACCAGCCCAAAGTGTGGCTCTGCCGCCGGAGCTGTGAGTGCTCTGGGTTTGTGTCTGCGCCTGGGGGGGCTCCGTCTTTGGGCAGGGAACAGCAGCTGGCTGGGGGTAGGTTCTGGATACGGCTGCTGCATGCCTGCCTCATTGCAGGGCCTGCCCAGGGAGTTCACGAAGCCTCTAGAACAGCTTGGGAAGGGAGGCTCTCAAGACAGTGCCAGCCACACGGCCGCAGCCTCCCCAACAGACCCACTCAACCGGCCCTGGCTGGAGCAGGGAGTGGGGAGTGAGGCCAGGCCTGTCCGCGGTGCATCGGGATTCCAGCCAGGCCAGATTCTCTCTCCCATGGTACCAGCAGCTGTGAAGAGCTTAGCACACATGCCTGGTTCTCCGGGCTCGCTCCCCTGGTGTTTTCCTTGTGCCCTGGCTGGCGAAGCCTGCAGCGTGTGACGTGGAGCGTGAGCAGATGACAATCTCCAGTGGATTTTCAAGGCTGGCGCGAGCCCCTGGCAGGCAGGGGCAAGAGTGGATGTTCCCCTGTGTGGGGCCAGGGGAGCGGCTGGTTGAGGATCTCCGTGAGGTCTGACATACCCCCCTTGTTTCCTGACCCAGGAACTGAACTCTGCTGTGCCTTGGGTCCGAGCCGGGCGCTTGGATGGGGCACTGTGCCAGCCCAGCCCAGCTGGGGAGCAGTCAGTGGTGTGGGTAACGCTCCGTTAGACAAGGGAGCTGCGGGACCAGGGGAGAAATGGCGAGGGTGTCAAGTGGCCCATGTTCTCAGCCCTCTCTCCCTCGCATGGGTGTGGGGCGAGAACACCTGCTGGAGCTGTCCGGGTGCCACCCTCTGGGCAGGCCCAAACCCCGCCTTAGCTCTGCGTTTTGTGCCGCGACTGCTCTGACCCAGGACTGCGGGTGAGCTCCTCCGGCGCTGTAACAGCCTCGCCACGGCCTCCGACCTGTCTCACCACCCGGGGAGCTGCCTTGGCACCAGATGGGCCCTTGCATTACCAGTCACAGCAGCATTCAGGTTCCTCTCCGTCCCAAAGGACCCATCACCCCTCCCAGGTCCACAGGCCCTGGTTCCAGGCCAGCCTGCCTGCACCTTCATTTTCCTCTTGCTCTCTGGAGAGCATTGCCCTCCCACCTGGCTGCTCCATCCCAGCTCTGCCTGGAGTCTGACCCAGGTTCCACCCACACACCCTGCCCCTCTGGGCATTTGCCAGGGGCCTTGTCTGCCTCAGATAGGAGCCCTCAGGCCCAGCCTGCCCTCTTCCTTACCGCAGATCTGTGGCCTTGTATCACGGCCCCATCAGCTCTCCCAGGCTGGGCCTGGTCAGTGGGCATTGCTGCAAGTGGGCAGGTGATTCACGGTGCCCCACGCGACAGGCCACCATGCTGCTGGAGGTCCCTGGGGTGAGACCTAGCGCTGCGTCCCAGCCCGCGGGTGGTGCCTTGCACAGGAGTTGGGATGTTATTGTCCTGGCCAGACTCCCTGTTGGATAATTCCAGCCTTGGAGCCATGGTCCCTACTGTATCCATGGCGGGTTACGCACGGGCGCACGGAGCATTTGCAGGTTGTGCAGTTCTGCTGGCCGTGCACACGCCCTGCACCGACTGGTGGTTTCGTGCGAGGTGATAAAGGGCCCGGCAAGCCCCAGCGTCTCCGGTTCCTTCTTAGCGCCCATGGTGTAAGTGAGGTGCTTCCTCTCCTCTCATCCTTGTGCCGCACTTCCCAAGACTTTACAAACATGCACTCGGGGCTGTCCAGAACTGGGAGTGCTTCCCATTCACTTTCGCCTTTTCCTTTCAGACAAGAGTTAGAACTTAGGACATGGCTTTGGTGGTGTCTCCTGCCAAATGTCCATCCCCCTCCCAGTACCCAGGCCAGTTCCCGGGTTCTGAATTATGCTGAACACTCCGGGGTCCAAATCGGTGTTTCCTGCGACGAGCACCACTGCTGCCTATACTGCTTGGGGGGAGCGGACATCATGTCCAGGGGCAGGATCTGCTTCTCTGTTCCCACCCATACTCGGGAGACTGGGGTCTCTCCCTCAGGAAACACCTTATGGACGCTGCCATGGGACCGGGATCAGATCCTGGCCGTGGAAACCCCCTGCACATTGGTCTGTGCAAGTGAAGAGTGCCCCTCCACGGCAGAGCCTTCCTTGGGCACCAGTGCATGGACCCCATGCCGGGGCCTGGCCATGGACAAGGAACCATGTGCATAAGCCTGGCAGTGAGTCTAAGAAGGATTCGGCACCGGCCACGATGGAGCCGCATGTTCCATCGGTCGCACCGATGGCCAGATCTGCCGGTACTGATCACAGATCCTGCGACTCCACCAGCTCCCGCTGCACCAAGTCCTGGGAAACATTGGTCCCCAGACAGATGCAGTTCCCGGGAGCGTCCAGCCCCCTCGTTGGCCCCGGGAAGTCTTGGAACACCCCGGGTCCCCATAGTTGTTTGCCCTGGAGGGACTCCGGTCTTCACAGGCCCCGAGCCGATCCCCAAATCAAAAGGACCCTTCCCCCGCTATGTTCCTGCTGTCCCCCCTTACAGCGGTTCAAACAGCTCCACCCCTTGGTGAGATTCCTGACTCTGATGATCCGGATCCGACATGTTCCCCCGCTCCCATTCCCAAAGCATGATTCCCAGGAGGTTCCAGCGGCACCGCGCAGTTCCCCACCTTCTTACCCGCGGAGTTGGTATCCAGCACCATGGTCACAGGCTACATAACAATGGGGTCAAACGGCGCTTGTGGCCCCAATATTCACCCTTGGAATGGTCCCGCTGGGTTCAGGGGACTCCCCCATGTCACACCACCACAGCCTCGTTGGGCAGGCGCTCTGACATAGCACTGGAGAGCTCATCAGTTAGCCCGACGGTACCAACGGGTCCGGAGAATCATCCCTCGTCTTCTCCAGACACAGCCCCTCTTCAATCCCCTGCTCCCCCCCAGATAGCTAGTGCCAGTGCCAAGAATTGCTGTGAGAATGGTGTGTGTGCATGTGAGCATGCATGCACTGTGAGTGTGTGTGTGTGCACACGATTGATGTGTGCAACTGTGCACACTGGGTACGTGTCTGCATAAGCATGTGCGTGCACATTGTGTGCGTGTGCCCTGGCTTGTGACACTAGTGCTTTGGTGTTAAACATGGGCCGTGTGCTGGCATGTGACACTAGTGTGTCAGTGTGAAACGCGGGGGCCGCGTGCCGGCGTGTGACACTAGTGTGTCGGTGTGAAATGCAGGGGTCACGTGCTGGCGTGTGACACTAGTGTGTCATGAAACGCAGGAGCCACACGCTGGCGTGTGACACTAGTGTATTGGTGTGAAACGCAGGGGCCACATGCTGGTGTGTGACACTAGTGTATCATTGTGAAACACAGGGGCCATGCACTGGTGTGCAACTCTAGTGCATCAGTGTGAAACACAGGCCACACACCAGTATGTTATGCTAGTGCATGGGTGTGAAATGCAGGGGCTATGCACTGGTGTGTGACACTAGCACATCAGTGTGAACCACAGGAGCCATGCAGCGTGGTAGTAGTCTCCTGATGGAATAATCTGCACGGATTAGGAGTCTGCGCCCCCAGCTTCTTTCCGCCTCGCCATGAGTGGTGTAAGTAGCCACACTTCTCCTTCAGCCTCGACACTGCGGTGCGCTGCCAGCCGAGCGCCCGAGAAATGCCCTTTCCCCGGGCCCCGCTGGCGGACGTCACCCCTCTGACGTCAGAGTGGGGACACTTCCCAGAAGCCCAGGCTGAGTTCAACGTGGTTTAAACCAATTGGAGAGCAGTATGCAGATGAAGTTTAGACAATGCTTTGATGATAGGCTGAGCTGCCTCTGATGTCACCGTCTCCCCACTGAGCAAGGTACTGATGACAACTCATCCTGGATGCTGGTTTTGAAGGTTTTCCCGATATTCAGTTTTTCCAACTTCCTAAGCCGTTTCCAAAGGAATAACGTGGCGCCCGGCTCAGGCCACCTCTCCAGCCACTGCTGCACCCCCAGCCCCCCCGAACTGGCCTGAGCAGCCTGGCTACGGGGGGGGGGGGGGGAGATGGAGGCACGGCCGCCCCCTGTGGCAGAGCCGGGAATGGACCCAGGTTTCCGGTCCCAGCCCAGCCTCGCTCATGTCTAACCAGGAACTTTCATTGTGGCGTTCGGCGCCCTGTGAAACGCGGCAGGGAAACTGGCCGATAACAGCACTTTGTGTACCTGGCAGGGGTCTCGTGGCCTCAGCCCCAGGGTATACACAGGGAAATTGAGGCACAGAGCAGCGGCTGTGACCTGTCCAGTGGCGGAGGCAGGCATACAGCCCAGAACTCATTCATAGCTGTTGCAGCCTGAAGAAACCGTTGTGGCCATTTGGTCTGACCTCCTGCGTAGCCTAGGCCAGAGCCTGTCCCGCACGGCTGCACCCGGCCCATCCCTTCTGGTCCGGCGAGAGCAGAGCCTGTGGAAAGAGACAGCTAAATCCTGGCCCCAGCGGCCTGGGTTCACCCACTCGGTGACACTCCCCCCAGAAGAACAGGCATGCTGTGCCATCACCGCCTTCCTGCCCTCGGAGCTGGGAGGGGGATCCCTGGCACGCCGGGCACTGATCCCAGGGAGTGCAAGGGAGACAGTGCAGCTGCCACCTGGCTCCCGGGGAAAGGATCTCTTCCTCCCAGCCCTGCCATCGGGGTGTTGCTAGGAACCAGAGGGAGGCAGCTGGCTGATGGTGGCCCATCCGCGTGAAAGGGAAGGGAGTAGGGTGGGACCGTCCTACTAGGTTGGAGCTGAGCCTCCCGCCCCGCACCCCCAGGCTGGCCAGAGAGCCCTGGGGGCAATGCAAAGCTCATCCCTGGGGTGCCATTAATCTCCTGCCCCTGGCTCCATGCCTCGGGGGGGGGCTTCAGGGCACGGAGCAGGAGCCTGGCTCTCTCCAGGTAGGGGCTCCACGCAGGGGCCAGCCTAGGGGTGCTGGAAGCTCAGGAGAAAGGAATCTTGGCTCAGAGCAGACCCAGAAAACACTGCCCCAGATCCCCCAGGGCGGGCGTGGGGTAGAGACTGGTGCTGGCACATGGAGAGTAGAGAAAACTCAATCTTTCCGTGTGGTCTGGGAGGGGCTCGTCATGGGAACCCTTCACCCCCCATAAGCCCCTCGCTTGGGACAGAAACTGTCTGAATCCCCAGCATGGACAGGCTGCCGTCTGCCTGAGTCCTTCTGCAGTGCCCATCCCCATAGCGTCGAGCCTCAGCGCTGGGCCCTGCTCGGCCTGCACCCGTGGGTGGGTGGAGGCGAGTTGGTGCAGTCCCAGCAGGAGGGAGAAGTGGGTGAACAGTGGGGAGGGGGAAGGACCTGAATGCAAGAGGGGGGTGTAGGGGCACCAGACTCCCACCCCCCTGTCAGTCCTGCCAGGCGTCCTGGCTGTTGTGAGGCCGGGGGGATAGGTTGGCCATTCAGGATGAGCTTGGGGCTGGACGTTGCTGCTGGGGGTTGGGGCAGGAGCTGGGGCTGGTGGGTTTTCTGGTGGCATGTCCCGGCTTGTGTCGTTCCAGGGGTGGCACCACTGGCGTGTCTAAGCGGTTGTGTCTGAGCTAGGCAGAGGCCCTGGGGCTCCTGCGGGGCCGATCTGGCCAGGTGGGGGCATGAAGCGATCACACAGAACAGTTCGGTGCCGGGGGAGTCACCGCGCAGTCGCACTGCCCCACAGAGCCCTTGCTCCCCGGCCGGGCCGCAGCAGGAGGCAGAGTCCTTGCCTGGCTCGGCGGCTGGGAAGGGGGGCCCTTGAGCATGCAGTGCGGTGCAGGGGGCTGCCCCTGACTCTAGGTGGCCAGGGTTGTCCCAGTGGTGTCGGCGGGCGCCCGGAGCACCCAGAGCTCACGCCCCATGCTGCACGGCTCCCCATAGCTAAGCTGCCTGCCGCAGGGCAGCCCTTCGGACCCTGCCCACTTGCCCTGCTCCAGCACCCGAAGGGTTAGTGGGGAGATCAAAGCCTCTTCTCGGTGCTAAGTGGCTGCCGGTGGCACCTGGCAGCAGCGGGCAGGGGCTCTGCCTGATCCTGATGTGCAACGCTCTGTCACCAGCCCGGCTGCTGTCGCCGAGACAGTGAAATATGGACACAATTAGCCCGGATACAGTTCAATTATGATAAACAGCGTTTGCACCCTTTAAGCCGTGATTAAAAGGCCTCCTTCCATTGATAGAGAGACCTAATTTCACATGATTATCGCTCCACACTGGTTATAAAGCACTCCCTGGATTTACCCTCCCGAGATGAATGTGGAGTCGTCTTTATCATTTACACATCAGTAATGATGCGGCTTTCCCTCACCCAGCACATCCATCCGCTGTGCCCCCCCTCGCCCCCCGCCGGCGTGGCACACTCGCCCCACGGCAGCCGGGCCCCGCTGCCACACACAAGTGGGCAAAGTCACCCTTACGGTAACAGCTTGATGAATGGCCGGGCAGTAATGAAATGGAGACATCAAGGCGTGGGGCGAGGAAGAGAGAGTGGTAATCAGAGGGAGGGGAGCTGTCCCGACCGGAGGGGAGCGGGAAGAAGGATCGCCTCTCTGCTGTGTGCTGTCAAGGGAGAAATTACACATTTACTCTTGCTTTTTCTTAAGGAGACGGCCCCCATAGATCAAAACAGGGGTTTACAAGCCAATTTTCGACATGAAATATAGACACCAGGAATCAATTTAAGCCCTGCTTCTATTTTAGCAAATGGTGCCTGCATTTAGTCCCAGGTAAATAACACAAGCAGGCGCCATTCCTCCCGCCTCACCATGCGGCCTCCCTGCCCCAGCACTGGCCCAGCTCGCCAGGGCCAGTCCCGCCGCCAGCAAAGGCAGCACCGGCCCCGCCAGCCTGGCCCTGCTCGGAGCACAGCGCCTCCCCAGAGCTGGTGCTTGCTGTCAAGTGCCGGGCAGGGAGCTCTCTGGGCAATGCTCCCCCAGGCCCTTGGCATGAGAGCCAGGGCCTGCAAGGGAATGTGGGGTTGGCCAGTGGAACTCCTGGCCACAAGCAGGTCAGAGGATTGGATGCTTGGGTTGGATAATTGAATCTTGGTCTCTGCGGGAGCTGAGCTCGGGGACACCAGCACGTGGAGGGCCCCACTGAGATCAGGGCCCCACTGGGGTGGGCTCTGCCCAGCCAGCCCCAGCCCTAGGACGAAGGGTGGGAGGGGAAGAGACAGGGCCGAGGCAGGGACAGTTGCAGCTGGCCAGGTGCGCTGTGGGAGCAGGGTGCCGGCCTGTCCAGTGACCAGGGTCCAGCTTCCAGACCGGCTGGGCCCCTGGGGCCAAGGCAGCGAGCCTCGGGGCCACCCCTGCCGCTGGCTTAGGGAGGGGAGCGGAGTCCAGGGAATCGGCAGCTCTCAGGTGGGGGAGGATGGCAGCACAGTTGCACCGGGCTACGCGCATGCAGATGGAGCACCTCACGCTGGGGGTGAACACTGGGCCCAGGGAGGGTCGTGAGACCCATGGAGAACGGGGGTGGGGCGGTGGGGAGCGTGGGAGGGGTTGGCAGTGGGGATCCCGGGAGTGGAGCAGTGGGGAGTGCGAGGGTGAGGTGCTGGGGAGCGATTGGGGGCCCACATGGCAGGGCTGGGGCTACCCCAATCCCTGGAAGATGATTGAGGGCCATGGGAGCCCAGGGGCTCACGGCGCGGCCCCTGGGCGGGTGTGATGTCACGGGGGGGATGTGACAGCCCCCGGGCGCGGACGGGGCCACAGGTGCAGTAGGTGGGTGCTCTCTAGCAACTCCCACTGACTGGTCCATGGGCCCACGCGGTGGGTGGGCACCATCCTTCTCTCCCAGAGGCAGCATGTGCTGGGACATGTGGCTCCAGGGGCTGCCTGGGGGCTGCGCTCTGCCTCCGCCACCTCCTCTCCCATCACGGCTGCTGCTTCCCTGGGCAGGGCCCAGCCCAGCCCAGCCCCACCCGCTGGCGTGTCCGTCCCAGGGCTCGGCCTCCCACAGCCCTGCCGGCAGGAGAGGGTCTGGCCAGGCCCTGCAGGCACTGCCTCTGGGGGCACTTGCTGGGGACCCAGGCCCAGATCCTCAGAGGGGGCAGGTCCCGAACCAGCCCTGAGTTCAGTGGGCATTAGGGGCCCACGTACCCTGGAGGAGCTGCACCCCCTGCTGCTGGCTGTGTGTGCTGAGCACCAGCTGCAGGACTGGCCTGCAGGGGGAATGGGGCACGTTACATGCAGCGTCCCCTGATGGCTGCGGGTCTGGCCTGCCCCATGTGAAGAGTGTGTGCGGCACGTGGCACATTATACGCAGCGCCCCCCTGATGGTGACTGCAGGACTGGCCAGCCCCATGTTCAGGGGGCGTGGGGCACGTTACACGCAGCACCCCCCAATAGGCGCTGAAGGACTGGCCGGCCCCACGTACAGGGGCTGTGGGGCACGTTACACACAGTGCCCCCCCGATGGCGGCTGCAGGACTGGCCGGCCCCACGTACAGGGGCTGTGGGGCACGTTACACACAGTGCCCCCCCGATGGCGGCTGCAGGACTGGCCGGCCCAGCTCCAGGGGCGGGCACGTGGCACATTACACGTAGAGTCCCCGAGGGCGCTGCAGACTGGCCGGCCCAGGTGCAGGGGCATGGGCAAATGTGGCACATTAACACGTAGAGTCCCCCGATGGCCGGCTGCAGACTGGCACTACCAGTGCAGGGCCGTGGGGCAACATGGCAAATTAGCACGTAAGTCCCCGATGCGGCGCAGGAACTGTCCGCCCCAAGATGCAGGGGGCGTGGGCACGTGCACATTACACCGTAGAGTCCCCCGATGGCGCTGTCATGGACCTGGCCGCCCTAGCAGGGGCGTGGGGCTAACTGCACATTAACATCGTAGAAGTCCCCCGATGGGCGGCTCAAGACTGGCCCGTCCAGGTGCTGGGGGCGTGGGGCCACGGCACATTACAGCGAGACCTCCGATGGCGGCTGCAGACGGCAGTGCCGAATCCGTGCAGGGTGTGGTGGCACGTTACACCGCGCACCCCTGCTGCTGGCTGCAGGACTGCTGGCCCCACAATGCGCGCGTGCACTGGGTCGCCTTGAGCTGCCGATTCCGCTCAACAGACCCAACTGAATGCAGATTTTCTGCGGTGCCAGATGAACAGGATGAGGCCGGATGTGAAGCTCTCCGGCGGGCACTGCCATGAGTCCAGCAGCCGTTGCCCGGTGCCAAGCAGCCAGGCAGAGCTGGATGGGCCCCGGAGCCAGGTGGGGGGTTGTTACAGCAAACTAACTCAGGGAGGGAAACAGGGCCAGACGAGTCAAAGAGAGAGCAGCCCAGGCCGCACGGCTGCTTGGGGGGTGGCAGATCCGAGCTGCACTGCCTCGGCCTGGGGGGCAACCGGGTGCCTCGTTCCCTGTCCAAAGTTGTGTGATGGGGTGGCTTGGGACTTGCCAGGCCTTGGCTGGCACCGAGGACAAGAGGCTGTGTGATTGCACCAGGAAGAATCCCAAGAGCTGTCGTGCAGGAGGCCTGAGGGAATCAGCCCCCAGACCTGACCACCCGGGGTGGGGGGCCGGGCGGCAGGAAGAGCTCTCCAAAGACGGACGTAGATGGCAGGAGCCTGCGGTGCGCAGCCTAGGGTAGGGTTTATGAGGGGTCCCTGGCTGCCAAGCGGTCAATCAAGGCCCCCGGGGTGGGGGTTACTGTAAGGGCTGGGGCCGCTGCGGTTTGTGAACGTAGGCCAGGGGGGATTACTGTAGGGTGGAGGCCTAGGGATCCGAATCAATAGGGCCCGGTGAGGGGGGGGGGGGGGGGGCGGTGTTACTGTAGGGCTGGGGCCCTGGGGTTGTGATCATAGGGCCCGGGGGGGATTACTGTAGGGCTGGGGCCCTGGGGGTCCTGATCGTAGGGCCTGGGGGGGTTACTGTAGGGCTGGGGCCCTGGGGATTGTGATCGTAGGGCTGAATGTGGTGCGGGGTTAATTGGTGGCTTTTTTTAGAGGTGTTTACTCTGGAGCGTAAGGACCTCACCTGCGGCTGCGTGGGGTGGGGTCACTGGCAGGTATCTCCTGGGAGCTGCTGGACAGCAGTGGGGGCCGTTTGCGCTGCCCAGGCAGGCCGTGTGCCCTGCGGGCAGGCGACGAGCACACGCCCTGGCCTGCGTCCTGTGGCTGCAGGACAGCAACACGGGCAGGAGGGCCCCGGAGCGTCTGCACAGGCCGGCCACTCGCCGTTCCTGCCGTCAATCCACAGAGCCGCCCACCAGCTGGCTACGCCCTGGGGCTGCGTTTCGACCGCCCGGGCGCTGCCCGTGGTGGGGGCTGGCTCAGGCCCAGCGCCGGGCCCTTGGCGAGGGGCCAGGCGCAGGGTCACCCAGACCTCACCCCGGCTCTGCTCTCTCCCCAGATGACTGTAAGAACATCGCGAACATCATGAAGACGCTGGCCCATAGAGGCTTCATCTTCAAGCAGACCTCCAAACCCTTTTGATCGGCGGGGCGGGCCGGACAGGGCTGCATGCGGCCGGCTCCTCCGCTGCGGGAGGACGGGCGATAGCATTCAAACGGCAACCGAGGACAGAGGCGACGCCACACCCAGCTCCGCTGTTACGCCGGTAGAGGTTGTATATATGGAAAGGAAAATCTGTGTAGACCTGACGTGGATCCCCCTGTCTGGGCTGCTCTGGCCATCGCCCGCCATGCCCCCGGAGCCGCCCAGGGCGCTTGCACCACCTGGTTAGAGCCGTAGTTCTTCGTCTTTCTTCGCCCCTGGTTTCCGTTACCCCTCGCGCCCCCCCGGCCATGGGTCGCCCTCTTTCTTTTCTGTGTTTGTTTCCCTTTCGCCGGGCACTGCCGGGCGACCTGCTGGGGCTGCGTGGGAGCTCCAGCCTGATGTGGCCGTGGGAGCCGCGCCCCCGCCCTGCCCCGCTGCGCCCCGCCCTGCCCAACCTGCTCCTCTCCCCGTTGCAGTGAACACTAACCCCGCTCCCCTGTGTGTGTCAGCAACCCGGCTTTCTGCTCCAGCTCAAGTGCCTGTATTCTCTGCCCGCCGACTTCCAGCCAGGGCTCTGGGAACGGGTGGGGGGCGGCATGTGCCTCTCCCAGGGGGCAAGGGGGGCTCCTGCCCAGCCACCCCACTCACCCTGCCAAAGCGATTCCAGCTCCTGGGGGCACCAGGTCCATTGCTGGCAGTGGACGCACCAGCGAGTGCTGGCACAGAGCGACAGTCATTCCTCTGCCCCCACGGTCCCACCGCTCCAGGCACGGGGTCCGTCCGCTGCATGAGCCCCTCCCTGCCCACCCACCTGAGCTGCAGCTCTGCCCTCACCTGCCCCGTTCCCCACGGTCTGGGCTCTGCCCCTTGCAGGTTCCCTGCCGAGCTCAGCAGCAGCTGGCTTGTTGCCTCTTCCCCTCCAACTAGGGGGCTCTTGGGCCCTGTCCTTCAGGTGGGTTTGGGGGCAGGCGTGGGGCAAAGCCCCAGGGCCATGGAGCTCCTGCAGATCAGCCAGGACTCCAGATCCCTGCTGAGCTGAGCCCGCGCCTGGCGCTGGCTCATGGGGATGCTGCAGCGCCGGTGCCCGTGCTCAAGTGGCAGTGGGACCCGCCAGCACCCGGGCTCCCTCCCGCCCCGCAGCCAGGGGCTGAGCCGGCTTGGTCACCAGAAAGAAAATACAGGCACTGAACATAGCGGTAACCAACTGCATGGTGTGTGGTGTTCAGCTCAACCAGCCGATAATGCAAACCCACCATCCTCATCGTCTAGTTATCCTGATCCTTGCTGTAAATGTGCCACATGAATAAAGTTTGGGGGAAAAGGCGCCTGTGTGTATGTGTGTGTGTATGTGCCCCCTGGCCCGCCGCTGCTCACCAGGCCCTGGCCCCAGCCCACTCGCCATGCCCTGGCTGCCCGCAGGCCTGAGGGGTGCCACGTTACAGTCCCTGCCACCAGCTCGGTGAGTGCCTAGAGCCAGCCCAGATGCCGTGGGGATGGGCAGGGTGCACCTGCTGTTCCGAGGGGCGACCTCACCCACTAAGCAGCTTGCAGAGAGGTGATGAGGCCACGTGCCGAAGGGAGTGACTTGGCACCAGGCTGCCATGTCGACGGGGGAGGGTGCTGGTGCATTTCCCAGCCTGCCCGTCTGCCACCCACCACCCTCCCGGCCAGTCCAGGCACAGCGCTGAGCCTAGCGGCCCGGCAGCCACCACGCCAGGCCATTAGCACCATGGCCATCGAATGGCACCCCCCCCGCCCCCCACAGCTTACTGAGAGATGCCCCCCATCCACCACAGCCCTTAATTCAGCTAATGCCACCCTCTGGGCCTGGCCCAGGCCAACCCGAGGGCCCTTGCTTTGGGCAAGCTAGGCCACGCCGCGGGAGCAGCAGTATCAAAGGGGTGCCTGTCTGGAGCAGCCAGGCCCGCAGCGCGCCCAGTGTGGGGAACCTGGAGAGGGCCAGAGGTGTTGAGCTGATGCCCTAGGCCTGGACTCAGGGCCCTGCAGCTTTGGTGTCTCCCCTGCCCCCAGCCCAGCCTGTGATAAAACAATAACTGGCAATTAGATCAAAGGCAAAGCTCCCTGGCCTGACCCACCCACCCCACCCCCGCCACCCTGCCCTGGGGCAGGGGATCATGCATGGGGGCAGCACCACCCAGCAGCTGGAGCTCACTGAGGCAACACGGGCACCGGGCAGCCCCAGCCCAGGAGGTGAGTGGCCCTGGTTTAGCCAGGGGCACAGGGCAAAGCTCTCTCCAGCCCCGCAGCGCACGGGGGGCCGTGCCAAGCCCCCATGTGAGCACCACAGCCAGGCTGTGTCTGCACTGAGCCACCGCGCACCATGTCCCTGCTCTGAAATGCCCACTCGCCCTGAACCCCAGCACTGCTGGCTGCATGCTGCCTGCTGTGACAGCCCCTGGGCTGGCACCAGTGTCCCCGCTGGGCACGCAGCAAACAGGGCCAGTGGCGGTGTGGGCACACAGTGGATGCAGCATCTCCCCTTCCACCACAGTGGCACAGCCACGCTCGTCGGCCTGGCGCTGGAACAACCCACCAAGCCTCTGGCTGCAAAGAGCTTGGCAAGCCGGGCTGCAGCATGCACCCGGGCCCTGACAGGAGCGACTGGACATGTTGGCTGGCTGGAGATGCCCGGGGAGCACCCAGGGCCCTACAAGCGCTGCTGTGAGAGCCGCCGCATGGGCCCCGTTTGACAGCTGCAACAGCCATGCAAAGGCCCCGCCTGGCGCATGGAGACCGGCTGCCCCTTGCCGCAGCGGTGGGGCCCACGCTGCAGGAGCGAGACCCTGGGCATGGCCCCCAGGTGAGGGGGACTCTGACCCTGAAGCTGTTGAGCCTGATCTGGGGGGTAGCTACAGAATGGCCCCAACGCTGCAACTCTCTGGCCCCATATGGGCAAGGGACTTGGAGGGGAAACCTGCTGAGCAGCTGGCTCGTAGCGGGAGTGGGGCTCACAGGCAGAGAGGGGACCAGCAGGCAGGTGACTCAGGTGCCATGACTATGCTGCTGTGTGGGGCACATCGTGTGGGCCCTGCCTCGTCCCCACTAGGTGAGTTCAGGCTCAGGGCTGCGCTGAGCAGGAGCAACTAGCCCTGGCACTGGCCAGGCCCCAGCCCGTACCCGCCTGTGCACTGGGGCGTCACTGTAGGGCATAGGGCCCTGGCACAGCAGGTCATGGGCCTTGCAGCAGTGGGATTGTGCAGGAGAGAAACCCTGGGCCTGGCACCCAGGTGGGGGGGGGGGGCACTGGCCCTGAGCTGCACAGGGGCCCTGGGGCCACCAGCCCGTGACCAAGC